>NC_080174.1:49703379-49964318 GCF_950295315.1 Erinaceus europaeus | reverse complement strand
GTCCCCAGCTACCACCTGCAAGGGGGTTGCTTCGCAAGCAGTGAAGCAGGTCTGCAGGTGTCTATCTTTCTTTCCTCCTTTCTGTCTTCCCCTCCTCTCTCGATTTCTCTCTGTCCTATCCAACAATGACAACAGCTATGACAACAATAACAATAACGATGGGGGGGGGGCGATAGTGCAGTGGGTTAAGCGCACATGGCGTGAAGCACAAGGACCTGAATATGGATCCCGGTTTGAGCCCCTGGCTCCCCACTTGCAGGGGAGTCGCTTCACAACCAGTGAAGCAGGTCTGCAGGTGTCTATCTTTCTCTCCCCCCTCTCTGTCTTCCTCTTCTCTCTCAATTTCTCTATCCTATCCAACAACGACAACAACAGCTATAAAAAGGGGAATAACAAGGGCAACAAAATAGGAAAAATGGCCTCCAGGAACAGTGGATTCATAGTGCAGGCACTGAGCTCCAGCAATAACCCTGAAGGCAAAGAGAAAGAAAAAAAAAAAAACTAGATTAGGACAGAGAATAGCTCCCAAGTATGAGGAAAGTATATAAATACCATTAACTATTTACCCCACCTATCTGACCTAGGGCCCATATTTATTCATATTTAGCTCAGGAGCCTGTGTAACCTCTGAGTCCCTGTCAGTCTAAACTTGAAGTTCCATGGTCACAGCTAGGAACATTCTAGTCTGCATTCATTTTAGGACTAGTCTTCCTCTAGTGGCAGAGTAGGTTGACCCAGCCTCCTTTTGGAGAGTGGGGCAGTTTCTACCATTGCTGCTCTACAGTGAGGGCAAGTTCCTAGAGAGGCCCACAAGAGGGTTATTGTGTCATTCCTGATGGAAATGACCAGTGATGGCTCTAGAGAGAGGAATCTACTTGAAGTCTGGGTCCATCGTATCTTTGTGGGAATCCAGGGATTCTCTGACTAGAGCCCTGGATGATGGGGTGACCTGGTATTGACCAAAAAAGGCCATAATTAAAATGTGTCAGTCTCTTGCCCTTATCCAGCTTTTATTGTCCTTACTTTCTATGACAAGGTTAGACTTAAAGTAATTGAGAGAAGTGAAGTAGGGGGTAGGAGAGGAGGGTGTCTAGGCCTAAGTAGTAAATATTTGATTAGGTACTTTGTAGTGTTTTCTTTAAGTCTTTCTGCTTGCTTGCTGAACTTACTAAAGCTCAGTCTACTCACAGCAGACTACTGAGCACTTGTACTTTGAGGAAAATATTTTCCCCTAACTTATGTATACATATGCACATGTGCCCTATCCCTTAGGTCTTGGGCTATATCAAGGGTCTATAATTTTGTTAGGGAATGTGCCATTTAAAAGAGAACTAGGAAGTCCCATGTGTTAGGAAAGGTCTCACCAGATAATTGGAGTTGGAGGGCTGACATCTCAGGCTTGGCTTCTCTGGATACAGTCCGAGGTAAAATGTGGCATGGTGGCACTGGTTGCATTGATTTAGCTGAGATCAGCAGAGGCAGGATCACAGCGTAGGGGATCAAGGGAAGCATGAAGAAAAACAAGCAAAGTCCCAGAGATTCCCAGACTGGGAGAAATAATGGATTTTAAAGAGAATGAGGAAGGTTCCTTGCTGTCTTAGAGTTTATGGGGGCAATAGATAATTATTATTATAGCCAAGTTATTTGGGAGTTTGGTTTACTTTGAAAATGCCATGTTTGGGGGCTGGGCAGTGGCACATCAGGTTAAGCACACATAGTACAAAGTATAAGGAGTACAAGGACGCGTGCAAGGATCCCGGTTCAAGCCCCCAGCTCTCCATCTCCCACCTATCGTGGTGGTGGTTGGGTCACTTCACAAGCAGTGAAACAGGTCTTTAGGTGTCTCTCTGTCTCTCTCCCTCTCTATCTTTCCCTCCCCTCTCAATTTCTCCCTGTCCTATCCAAAGTAAATAAATAAATAAATAAATAAATATGGCCACAGAGCTGTGGATTTTTAGTGTAGGCACCAAGCCCCAACAATAACCCTGGAGGAAATTTTTTTAAAATGCCATGGTTAGGATTTACTGTACCATACATGACCTCATCACCAAGATTTATAACACTTAATGTTATTTACAAATAACTATATCTTAGATACTGAGAAGACTGGTTGCTTCTGATCTACCTGGTCTAAAATTATAGGTGATTTAGTGTTTTTTTAAAAGTTATTATTAGAAATGCTTTAACAGTTTAATCCCAGTGTCCCAATTCAATCAGTTTACAAATTTGAAACATTAAGTACCTAGACTAAAGGAATATATACTCAGAACAGAAATCTATGCATTTAAAGAACTTGAGACATTCAATCTATTTTCCCCTGACATACTGAATAAATGATTTATAAAACTGTAAGTTACAGGAGTATAGATTAACACCATTACCTCCATCAAAGTTCTGCATCCCTACCCCCACCACCCTACAATGGAGTTGAAAATCTACCCTTCCCCCCACCACACATAGTCTTTTACTTTGGTGCAATACAAATAAAATTCTTAAAGGTGAATCATCTAAGGGCTGGGGAAACAGCATAATGGTTATGCAAAATATTTTCATGCTGAGGCTCTGAGGTCCCCGGTTCAACCACCAGCACCACCTAAGCCAGAGCTAAGCAGTGCTTTGGTCTCTGTCTGTCTCTGCCTCTATATCTTTCCCTCTTTATCTCTCTCTCTAATTAAAATAAGTGAATCATCTATTACATTTGAAATCCAGGAATGAAACAACTTGAATGAAACAACATTGAATCTTATTCTTAGGGTAATAAGAAAAAGAACATAAATTAAAATAACAAGATTTCTAAGTATTTTAAGAAACAAAAGGGTCACCTTTTATATAATTGTTCACATATAAAACTCTATGAATTTCTATAAAGTACTGAAACTAAAGAATATTTAACAAAAATGCAGTACACTAGGTTTTTTTGTTTGTTTGTTTTGGTTTTGGTTTTTACTTTCTAATACATCAGTGTATTGATTACAGTCTCTGAAAGCCTACCTATCACATTCAAGTTAGGGTTTCTCTAAGGTTTGTATGCAAAGAGACTAATAAAGTGCTAGAGGGGTTTCTGGGGTACCATAAGAAGTAGGACCAGAATCTTGTTAGCAAGCTTGGGCACTGCAGCCACTCTCAGAACTGAAAGGGTATAGCTCCTTGAAGTTGCCAGAGCCTGGAAGGAGAAAAAATGCTGTAGGATCAGAAACTCTGAGAGAAACGATGACACTTGGTGAAGACATAAATCCAACATGAGGGGACCTCACAGGAAGGAGATCAGGGTATATATCTCTGCTTCCTCTCCTTGATCTGTTGCAAGATTCTCCATTGGTACTGGAATCATGGGGGAAAGAAAAATAAATAAACAAAAAAACATCAGTTCAGGTCAGCTTCCTTGAACTAAGAACAAAAAAGCAAATGGCTAGTACATGAGGAGGGACAAACAAAAGAAATATAACATGGATTCTAATAATAAGAATAAAATATACTTTAAATAATAATATTCAATAATAATAAGACATGAAGATGAATAGATAGATGAAACATAATAAAATCTAAAAATAGGTCTAACCATGTCTGGTTACCTGATTTACAGAAAGTTACCTGGTTAATTTAATTTTATCTTCACAAAAGATAACTTAAGTTGCATCATTAAGAGAGCTGGGCAGTGGCACACTTGCTTAAGCACTTGTATTACCAAGTGCAAGGACTCAGGTTCAAGACCCTGCTCCCCATCTGTAGGGGAGATGCCTCACGAGTGGTGAAGCAGGTCTACAGGTGTCTTTCTCTCTGTACTCTCCACTTCTCTCTCAATATTTCTCTCTGTCCTTTCCAATAAAATATTAGGAAAAAAAACAAAAAAAAATGTTCACCAGGAGTGGTGGATTCACAGTGTTGGCAAGGCAAATGCTAGAAGAAGCAGTGTTGGCAAAAGAGCTTCAGCAATAATCCTAATGGTAATTAACAAAAAAATGCATCATTGAGAGACACAAGATGGCAGTGTGATGGCATCAACTGGCTTTCTCTCTGCAAAGCAGCTGCTTAAATGCTGACAATATAGAGTGGGTTAAAGCTAAAGCACTTAAGACAGAATTAGCAATATCGAGGATGAATTAGAGACAACTAATAAAGAAGTAAGAGATCTCAAAAAGAGATTAAGAGATGCTGAAAACAACAAGAGACCGAAGGGATGACTTCAAAAGAAACAATATACGCGTTATTGGCACACCAGAGGAAGAAAGAGAAAGAGAGGAAGAAAGCATTCTCCAGACCATAATAGCTGAAAACTTCTCTAGTCTAGAAAACATCAAAGACATAAAAATTCAAGAAGCCCAGAGGGTCCCAAACAGAATTAACCCAGACCTAAAGACACCAAGACATATCATACTTAGAATGGAAAGGAATAAGGATAAAGAAAGGATCCTGAAGGCTGCAAGAGAAAAACAAAGAGTCACCTACAAAGGAAAACCCATAAGATTAGCAGCAGACTTCTCCATACAAACACTACAGGCCAGAAGAGAACGGCAAGATATCTATCGAGTGCTCAATGAGAAAGGCTTTCAACCAAGAATACTATATCCTGCTAGACTGTCATTCAGACTAGATGGAGGCATCAAAACCTTCTCAGACAAGCAACAGTTGAAGGAAGCAACTGTCACCAAGCCTGCCCTGAAAGAAGTTCTGAAAGGTCTCCTATAAACAATCAGACTACCACAAATAGGACATATATCAGAACACTCTAAAACTCTACAAGAATGGCGTTAAAATATCTTCAATCTTTGATATCAATAAATGTCAAATGACCTGAATTCACCTATTAAAAGACACAGAGTAGGAAGATGGATCAGAAAATACAACCCAACAATATGCTGTCTACAGGAAACCCACCTAACTCAACAAGACAAACACAGACTTAAAGTGAAAGGATGGAAAACTATCATACAAGCCAATGGCCCACAAAAAAGGGCACAAACAGCTATTCTCATATCTGACACAATAGACTTTAAAATATATAAGATTAAAAAAGATAGGAATGGACACTACTTAATGCTCAGAGGATCAGTCAATCAAGAGGACTTAACAATTATTAACATCTATGCACCCAATGAGAAGCCATCTAAATACATCAAACTTTTACTGAAAGAGCCACAGCAATATGTTAACAGCAACACAATCATAGTAGGGGACTTCAACACCCCACTTTCTCAACTTGACAGATCATCCAGGCAGAAAATCAATAAAGACATAAGGGAGCTAAATGAAGAGATAGATAAACTAGAACTATTGGACATTTTCAGAGTCATTCATCCCAAGAAACTGGAATACACATTTTACTCAAATCTACATGGGTCATTCTCAAGGATAGACCATAAAGACAGCATCAGAAAATTCAAGAGCATTGAAATTGTCCCAAGCATCTTCTCAGACCACAGTGGAATTAAACTAACACTTAACAATCAACAAAAGATTAGTAACATGTTGTTTTATCCGGGCTGGCTTCACGGGCGGGTAACAGAGATGACCAGAGACACACGGCTAGCCTGAGGACGCAGTTTAATCTTTATTCATGAACGGGAAAATCACCACACCATGTGCTTTTCTCCATCATCCTCTATCCGCCACTGCTGCTGGGACTCTGCCCATCCTTAGCATAGGGGGCAGGGAGAAAGCGGGGCGCAAAACTAGCAAGGGGCAAACCAATTCTTCTCAGAGGTCGGGGGGAAGGGAACATACCAACAATTCCCCCTTCTTTTTTTAACTAAATGACCACAGTATCAGGGGTGTGGGGTGAACAGAAACCTATATAGTACAGGCATTTTCAAAAAAGAAACTGGCACAAACATGGAGAAACATGTAAGCAAGTAACAAGAACCAGTGTGCTGCCAAGGGAAGGCCTGAGGGGGCCATTTTTTGCCTCTGGGCAAAACTTTATCAGCTTAAAAAAACATTTCCTGCCTCTGGGGGGGGCGTACTTGCCTTGACGGGCATTTTCTAGCATGGGGGGAGGGTGAGGCCTAGAGTCCTAAGGCATGTCTGCAATCAGTCTTTGAGAAACCCAGCAGCATAAGGGAAGCTGCTAGTTTTGTGCAGTGTCCAAGGTGTACCAGTGAGTCTGATAGAAGTCCAAAGCAGATGTCCACCAAAGAATTGCCAGAGGGTGAATTGTTGTACATCTGTCTCGATGGGGAATGTCAGCCATCAGAATTTTGCTTTTCTGTAGAGAACTTGACAACTGCAATTCACTTACTTATGAAACAAAACTTGTAGCAGGTTAGAAGCTTATCACAATTGATAACTCTATTACAATTAGAAGTCTTTTTTAGAATGATTTTAAGGTTGTTTAAAGTTTAAAAAATAGAATGTGAAAAGGTAGACATAAGAATCAAGGAAAGAAAACCTCAGGCATGAGAATCATTAGCATAGCCATTGTGTAATCTACCATTTCTAATAGAGAAGGTAATCAAGAGTTTTACATATCAACAAATCTATTTAACCTTTTGTTACACCCATTCAAGATGGAGACACACCCTAGGTGTGCGCAGGTTTTGTTTAGACCAACTGGGTTAAAATATATTGAAATTTAAATGAATTTTTACTTCAGACTTTAAATGAAAGTTAATTTTATCTTTTTTTTTAATTTTATTTATTTATTTATTCCCCTTTTGTTGCCTTTGTTGTTTTATTGTTGTAGTTATTATCGATGTCATTGTTGTTGGATAGGACAGAGAGAAATGGAGAAAGGAGGGGAAGACAGAGAAGAGGAGAGAAAGACAGACACCTGCAGACCTGCTTCACCGCCTGTGAAGCGACTCCCCTGCAGGTGGGGAGCCGGGGGCTCAAACCTGGATCCTTTTGCCAGTCCTTGAGTTTGGCGCCACCTGCGCTTAACCCGCTGCGCTACCGCCCGACTCCCCGTTAATTTTATCTTTATGAGAATTACGTTGAAAACCTTTTTCCTTTAACTCTGTCTGGTAAGAATATAGCCTTAAAGTTCTATTTTTAACCTTAAAGTTAATGTTACCAAACTTTAAACACACACGTAAACATGGTCTTTAATACACAAGGAGAGAAACCTTTGTTGCGAAGACATGTCATATTAAACACGAATTTAGATCTGTACTGTCTTAGTTGTTGGGGGGCGGTCACCATCTGGAGGTGGGGCCTCCTGCGCAGCTCCACTTCTAGGAATTGCAGGTTGTGATCTCTGCACGAATCTCTGCGTACTCCAGCTTGTCTGCCTTCAGACCCAAGCTGGAGATCTCGGCCAGGGGGCCCAGTTTTGGCAGGGAGCCCACGGTCTCCGGGTGGTCCAGGATCTGTCCAGACTTCATAGCATGAGGGCGGGCAGGCAGACCGTGCAGAAGGCGCGGGCCGAGGTGCCCCAGGGTGGCAACCATGATAAGCCGCCACGGCCCTGCCCATGGCCCTGCCATGTCTACTGCCCTGCTCACAGTGGCCGAGCAGCGTGGGGGGAGCCCACTCCCAATGTCCCGCGCCACGAGGTGGAAAGCCGGCTCATGTGGGCTGGCGTTGGGCTCTTGCGGGTTGCCGTTGGGCGGAAAACAGAGTGGTCCAGAGATAAATGTTCCGGAAACAGCGAAACAGTCCCATGAAGAAAAGGCAGAGGCCTTTAGAGATCTCTTCACAAGCAGAAGAGAAGGCCATAGTACATAGGTAGCCAAATTGTCTTCACTTATCTGAGAGATGCGCAGGTCAGGTCCACATGGGCACCATTTGTTGTCAATGTTTCGGGAGGCTCCAGCAGGCCGGGCTAGCTTCGCGGTGGTGAACAGAGACTTGAGAACACACAGCTGGGCTGGGAAGCTGTATATCTTTATTCACGAGTGAGCAAACATGTGCTCTCCTGCCTTTCTCCTCTGGCATCAGAGAGAGACCCTTAAACTAACCACCATACAGAACTCTCCTGCCTCCTTCGCCTCATGGGGCGGCACCAAGAACTCTGGAACTCTGTAGGGGTTCCCTTGGGGCGGGGACAAGCGGGCCTGCGAAACTAGCAGGGGCCAAACCAATTTTTCTGGTGTGGGGAGAGCTAGACCAAACCAATGTAAAGCATACAACAGTAACAGTCCCAAAATGTGTAAGCTCAACAGTACACTTCTTAACAACTGGGTCAAAGAGGAAATAAATGAAGAAATCAAAATGTTTTGAGACTTCAATGAAAATGAAGACACAAGCTATCAAAATATTTGGGACACAGCTAAGACAGTACTAAGAGGGAAGTTCATAGCTATATAAGCACACATTAGGAAACAAGAAAAAGCACAAATAAAAACCCTGATTTTACATCTTAAAGACCTAGAAGAAGAAGAACAAAGGAACCCTAAAGCAACCAGAAGGACAGAAATCACTAAAGTTAGGGCAGAAATCAATAACGTTTAGAATAAGAAAACCATACAAAAGATCAAGAAAGTAAATGTTGGTTCTTCAAAAGAATGAACAAAATCGACAAACCTTTAGCCAGACTCACAAAACAAAAAAGGGAAAAGACCCAAATAAATCGGATAGTAAATGAAAAAGGAGTTATCACAACAGACACTGCAGAAATTCAACATATCATGTGAGGCTTCTATGAACAACTATATGCCACCAAGCTAAAGAACCTGGAAGAAATGGACGATTTCCTAGATACCTACCAACTTCCAAAACTAAGTCAAGAGGAAGTAGATAACATGAACAGGCCAATTACAGCTAATGAGATTGAAACAGTTACCAAAAATCCCCCCCAAAATAAAAGTCCTAGACCAGATGGTTTTACAAGTGAATTCTACAAAACCTTCAAAGAAGAACTAAAACCTCTACTTTTAAAAGTCTTCCAGAAGATTGAAGACACTGGAATACTCCCTGCCAGCTTCTAGGAAGCCAACATCACTCTGATACCAAAAGCAGACAGGGACACAACCAAAAAAGAAAACTACAGACCAATATCTCTGATGAACATAGATGCGAAAATATTGAATAAAATTCTAGCCAACCGGATACAGCAGTATATCAAAAAGATTGTTCATCATGACCAAGTGGGGCTTATCCCAGGCATGCAAGGTTGGTTTAATATACGTAAATCTATCAATGTGATCTACCACATCAACAAAAGCAAGACCAAAAACCACATGGTCATATCAACAGATGCAGAGAAAGCCTTTGACAAGATACAACATCCCTTTATGATCAAAACACTACAAACAATGGGAATAGATGGAAAATTCCTGGAGATAGTGGAGTCTATATATAGCAAACCTACAGCCAACATCATACTCAATGGTGAAAAACTGGAAGCATTTCCACTCAGATCAGGTACTAGACAGGGCTGCCCACTATCACCATTACTATTCAACATAGTGTTGGAAGTTCTTGCCATAGCAATCAGGCAGGAGCAAGGAATTAAAGGGATACAGATTGGAAGAGAAGAAGTCAAACTGTCCTCATTTGCAGATGACATGATAGTATACATGGGAAAACCTAAGGAATCCAGCAAGAAGCTTTTGGAAATCATCAGGCAATACAGTAAGGTATCAGGCTATAAAATTAACATTCAAAAGTCAGTGGCATTCCTCTATGCAAACACTAAGTTAGAAGAAATTGAAATCCAGATATCAATTCCTTTTACTATAGCAACAAAAACAATAAAATATCTAGGAGTAAATCTAACCAAAGAAGTGAAAGACTTGTATACTGAAAATTATGAGTCACTCCTCAAGGAAACTGAAAAAGACACAAAAAGTGGAAAGATATTCCATGTTCATGGGTTGGAAGAATTAACATCATCAAAATGAATATACTACCCAGAGCCATCTACAAATTTAATGCTATCCCTATCAAGATCCCAAGCACATGTTTTAGGAGAATAGAAAAATAAATGCTACAAATGTTTATCTGGAACCAGAAAAGACCCAGAATTGCCAAAACAATCTTGAGAAGAAAGAACAGAACTGGAGGCTTCACACTCCCAGATCTCAAATTGTATTACAGGGCCATTGTCATCAAAACTGCTTGGTACTGGAACATGAATAGACACACTGACCAGTGGAATAGAATTGAGAGCCCGGAAGTGAGGCCCCACACCTATGGACATCTAATCTTTGACAAAGGGGCCCAGACTATTAAATGGGGAAAGCAGAGTCTCTTCAACAAATGGTGTTGGAAACAATGAGTTGAAACATGCAGAAGAATGAAACTGAATTACTTTATTTCACCAAATACAAAAGTAAATTCCAAGTGGATCAAGGACTTGGATGTTAGATCACAAACTATCAGATACTTAGAGGAAAATATTGGCAGAACTCTTTTCCACATAAATTTCAAAGACATCTTCAATGAAACGAATCCAATTACAAAGAAGACTAAGGCAAGTATAAACCTATGGGACTACATCAAATTAAAAAGCTTCTGTACAGCAAAATAAACCACTACCCAAACCAAGAGACCCCTCACAGAATGGGAGAAGATCTTTACATGCCTTACATCAGACAAGAGTTTAATAACCAACATATATAAAGAGCTTGCCAAACTCAACAACAAGACAACAAATAACCCCATCCAAAAATGGGGGGAGGACTTGGACAGAATATTCACCACAGAAGAGATCCAAAAGGCCAAGAAACACATGAAAAAATGCTCCAAGTCTCTGGTTGTCAGAGAAATGCAAATAATGAGATACCACTTGACTCCTGTGAGAATGTCATACATCAGAAAAGGTAACAGCAGCAAATGCTGGAGATGGTGTGGGGTCAAAGGAACCCTCCTACATTGCTGGTGGGAATGTCAATTGGTCCAACCTCTGTGGAGAACAGTCTGGAGAACTCTCAGAAGGCTAGAAATGGACCTACCCTATGATCCTGCAATTCCTCTCCTGGGGATATATCCTAAGGAACCCAACATATCCATCCAAAAAGATCTGTGTACACATATGTTCTTGGCAGCACAATTTGTAATAGCCTAAACCTCGGAAGCAACCCAGGTGTCCAACAACAGATGAGTGGCTGAGCAAGTTGTGGTCTATATACACAATGGAATACTACTCAGCTGAAAAAAATGGTGACTTCACCGTTTTCAGCCGATCTTGGATGGACCTTGAAAAATTCATGTTGAGTGAAATAAGTCAGAAACAGAAGGATGAATATGGGATGACCTCACTCTCAGGCAGAAGTTGAAAAACAAGATCAGAAAATAAAACACAAGTAGAACCTGAAATGGAATTGGCATATTGCACCAAAGTAAAAGACTCTGGGGTGGGTGGGTGGGGAGAATACAGGTCCATGAAGGATGATAGAAGACCTAGTGGGGGTTGTATTGTTTTATGGGAAACTGGGGAATGTTATGCATGTACAAACTATTATATTTACTGTTGAATGTAAAACATTAATTCCCCAATAAAGAAATTTAAAAAAAGAAAAAGCTAAAGCACTATTTACAAGGAAGCATACAGCTGCTTTTTGCCACTGGTCACTGGTCCTTGGTGCCTGTACTGTGACTCCCCTGTTCCCAGTGGCCTTTTTTTTCTTTCTTTTTTATTTTTATTTCTTTTCTTTTTTATTTTTATTTCTGTTTTTATTTGACAGGACAGAGAGAATTTGAGAAAGGAGGGGGAGATAGGAAAAGAAAAAGACACCTACAGACCTGCTTCACCACTCATGAAACCTTCCCCTAGGGATAACAGGGACTCAAACCCAGGTCCTTGTGTTTGCTGATATATATGCTTAACCAGGTGCACCACTGCCTACCTCTCCTCACCTCCTCTCTATTTGTCTTAGTCCTATCCAATTAAAAAGAAAGTGGCTACCAGGAGCAGTGGATTCATAGTGCCAGCATGGAACCCCAGCAATAACCCTGGACACACACACAATTTAAAAAATTAGGAAAAGGGTGCTTAAAAATAAAAATATTCCAGGCTGAAGAGTTAGCTCACTGGGTAGGATGCCGGCTTACCATGTGAGAGACCCAGGTTTGAACCTTATGACCATATGGGGGTGCTATAGCATCAGCGCTGTGGTGTCTCTTTCCATCACAGTTTCTCTATGTCAGTCTATATATTTATTTTATTTAATAGGACAGAGAATTGAGAGAGAAAGAGACACCTGCAACACTACTCCACTGCTCATGAAACCACCCCACCCCCACCCTCACCCCACCATGCAATGCAGGTGGGGACCAGGGGATCGAACTCAGGTCCTTGTGTGCTGTAATGAGTTCATTCAGCCAGGTGCCCCACCGCCCAGCTTACCTCCCTCCACCCATTTCAGCGAATAAAGCATCCCAGAAATGGTGAAATCATACATGTAGGAAGACCAGAGGCTGCCAAAATAAATTTTCCACTTCCTCCTAGGGAAAGTGATACCAAACTAACTTCTCTACCATGAATACCTTTAAAATTGAAGTAAGCACAAGAAACAACTCTTTCTCAGACTAGCAAAAAGGAGGTATAGGGCAGTGAACACTGAGAGAAGGAGGCAAATGCTACAGTTACCCTACCTTCTGAATGTGGACTTTTTTTTTTTTGCTTCCAGTCGCTGGAGTGCTGGATGCCAGCACTATCAGTCCACTGCTCCTGGTGGTCTCTTTTCCCCCCCCTTTTCATTCTTTCCTTCTTTCGTTTGCTCCCCCCCCCTTTCTATTTTATTAGATAGGACATCAAGAAATTGAAAGGGAAGGGGACATAGGGAGAGACAAAGACAGACACCTGTAGACATGACTTCACCACTCATGAAGTGTTCCCACTGCAGGTGAGTATCCAGAGATCAAACCCAGACCCTTCCACGAATCATTCAGCAGGTCCTTGCACATAGTACTTGGTGAGCCTAAATGGGCGCACCACTGCGGGCCCTCTATGGACATTTTCTAATCCCAGGATATGAAGGGAGGGCAAGTAGGGCACAGAGACTTAGTGAGCTGTGAAAAGTCTCCTAAGCCTGACCTTGATGAAAGGTCAAGATCACTGCAGTTGGTAAAAGCATCCAGGAGAGGAGAGAGCTACGCAGAGAAAGATTCACTGGGTAGATTGATATTAGATTACCCAATACATGTTAGAGAAGAAAAATACTCAGTAAACTTTAAGATCTAGAAATAGATAAGTCTAAATGAAGTACAGAAAGATAAAGATATGAAAATATAACAAAACCTGACTCACTGGTAGGACATCAAGAAAACCATCCAATATATGTGTAGTTGGACTCCCAGGGGAGAAATGGAGAGGAGGGGAGTTAATGTGAAGTAATAAGAGACAAAGTATTTCAATTTTAATTAAAACCATAAACTCATTACTAATAATAATAAACTAAGGGGGTCAGCCAGTGATGCTCCCTGGTTGTGTATTGCTATGCACAAGGACCTAGGTTCAAGCCCCCAGTCCCCACCTGCAGGGAGCAAGCTTCATGAGCAGTAAAACAGTGCTGCAGGTATCTGTCTTTCTCCCTTTCAATCTCCCTCTCCCCTCTCAATTTGAAGCGACTCCCCTGCAGGTGGGGAGTCAGGGGCTCAAACCAGGATCCTTCCGCCGGTCCTTGCACTTTGTGCCACTTGCACTTAACCCGCTGTGCTACTGCCCAGCTCCACATCGCTCCCTTTCTATTTCCCCCTTCCCTTTTGATTTATGGCTATCTCTATCCAATCAATAAATACAGATAATAAAAGAATCATGATAAAATAAAACAAAAAGAAGAAACATTTTATCCACAGGTACACTGTTGCCAGGTCAAATGACCTTGGTTAACTCCAGTGCTTGTCCCAACATAAAATTTTTCTCAGCTACAGCCATTTCTTCCACTTTCTATAAGATAGGCATCCTGATACACATTTTAAATAATATAAACCCAGAAATGGTGTATTTCCCAGAATACCCCCTTTTATATTTAATTTAAGTTATTTGTTTATAGAGAGAAACTGAGAGGAATGGGAAAGACAGATAGATAGATAGCAAAATAGAGACACTTGAAGCACTGCTTCATTGCTTAAAAATTGTTACTCCTGCTCGAACCCAGGTCTTTACATATGGTAACAGGTGTGCTTACCAGGTACCTCATGACCCAACCTTTCCCCCCTTTTTGAATTCTGAGAAATCTTTTAGTAATAAAAATAACTGAGGCATGATATATATAGTTGAGAACATGCTTTGTGCCAAACTACGTGCACTCTCTTTCAGTGCTAATGACTCAATTTTTATGTGCCCCCCACCCCCTTCACTTATAATCTCCAGATGAAGAACTGTGATCCACAAAATTTCAGTGGTCTGTTCAAGACCCCACAATTCTTTTTATTTTTTTAGTGTCCCAGTTGTGACTTCCCCATTTGGGCTTCCAGGGGACAACTGGACTTTGACTGTGAGTTCTTTGTTGTTGTGGCTTTGGTGTTTTCGGGTGTAATTTCCAGACAGCCCTGAGTTTAAAAATGCCCTTATTTCCTGTTATTTCAGACATCACAAGGACAGAGGAGGTGAGACAAGGGCTACAGAATGAGGAGAGGGTTTCACTGATACATAAGACAAATGGAACTCAGGCCTGGGACAACTGGGCAGAACTATCTAAGAAACTTCTGAGGTCCCTCCCTCAGGAGCAGTAGCCCTGCTGGGAGAGTGATAGTAGCAGGGCCATTCTATTGTCTCAGCTGAGTGTCTTTTTATGTCCAGGAAGGGAAGCCAACTCAGACTACCCCAGGCACAATTTGTTAGAAGGTTGTGTGGGTATCTCATGGGATCCTACATCATCTTGAACCTAGACAGGACCATAGCCAGAGAGGAAAGCTATAAGGCTCCTGCCAAAATATTCTCCCCTTCTCTTCTTTGTTTCAACTGTGCACATTCTCCTGAACAGACATCTGGGCTCTTGTGTTAGTGGCTGATGATGGCAGCCCCCATCCCTGGGGAATGCCAGATTGAACTAAAACCAAAGGCCAGCTTTGGAGGATGCAGGAACTCTACTCTTCCTGACTCTATTCCAGTTTAATCCCTGCCCACTCACTTCTACCACTCCCATCACATTTGCCCTTGGTCCCTTCTCATCCTGCTAGTTCTGATACACACACACACACACACACACACACACACACACACACACACACACACACACACACACACACACCAGGGATTCCCATGGAAGCTCAGAGGGAAGGAAAAGTTAGTATCTTCCTTTCTTGGGGATTGCTGAGAAATCCCCCTCCATATGGCTCACTGTCTAATGCTGTAAACCTGCTGAGTTGCTCTGCTTTAGAATGAATGAGTGGGCTTCTTCACAGTCTGAGGAGAGAAGCAGTGTGTTGTGCTCAAGGAAGCAGCAAAGCACACTGCTGTCCCATCCCTGATAAGCATTAGCAGGATGGGCTATAAGGAGCCATCTGGTGTCCCCTTGCTTTATGGCTTGCAGATTTCATAATTTAGACAGTCTCCTCTTCAGACAATGTCTACAGGGCCTGCTAGACAAGAAGTCTCCCCCTGCTTATGCCAAAGCTATTCTGAGATGGGCTTGGAGCACAGGGTAAAAGGAGGCAAAAGAGGAGTCCCTATTCTTAGGAAGTTCATGAGAAGTGGGAGCAACAAACTCATGAAAGGAAGAATGAGCAGAGTGGCGTGGTGTAGTGGCTCTGCACATGGGCTCTGAGGCAGAGAGAGCTTCAAGTTCAAACCCCATCCTCACCAGAAGCCAGTGGTTCACTCCTCTGCGGGGGGGGGGGGGGGGAAGAATGACTCAGATGTCCTCCTTTTCCTTCTCATCTTCTGCTGTCTTTTCTCCCTCCTCCTCCTTCTTTTTTTTTTTTTTTTTTTTTTTTTTTTTTTACCATCAGGGTTATTGCTGGGTTCAGTGCCTGAACAGTGAATCTACCTTTCCTGGTGGCCATTGTTTCCTTTTTTTTTTTTTCCTTTTTTTTTCTTTCTGTTATTTGATAGGGCAGAGAGAAGTTGACAGGGAAGAAGATGGAGAGAAAGAGAGAAAGAG
Organism: Erinaceus europaeus; assembly: GCF_950295315.1. Classification (NCBI taxonomy): domain Eukaryota; kingdom Metazoa; phylum Chordata; class Mammalia; order Eulipotyphla; family Erinaceidae; genus Erinaceus; species Erinaceus europaeus. Next base: position 49,948,392 of record NC_080174.1, on the reverse strand, counting down.
AAGTACTTGCAGCACTGCTTCACTATGTCACAATAAGTGGGTACCAGGGACTTGAACCCAGGTCCTTGTACATGGTAATATGTGCATCCGACTGAGTGTGCCACTGCTCCTCCATGCTTCACTTTAATATATAAACAGAAATCACCTAAGCCCTCAATCTGTAAGACTTCAGGAAATTTGGTTTCTTACCAGATTCTATTATTATTATTATCTTTATTTATTGGATAGAGACAGCCAGAATTCATGAGGGTAAGGGGAGATAGGGAAGAAGAGAGACACCTGCAGCACTGCTTCACCACTAGTGAAACTTTCCCCTGCAGGTGAGGACTGGGGGCTCAAACCCAGTTCCTTGCACATTGTAACATGCACTCAACCAGGTGTGCCACCACCAAGCCCCTCTTACCAGATTGTTTACTCCAGGGGTCTCAAAATTCACTTCTTTCTGGACTCCCAGTTGGGACCCTGACAGGACCTGACCTCAGGTCCTGCTTCCCATACACATTTGTCTACCACAGCACATTCCAAAGCTCCCCAAGCTTCCTCTCCTCTCCCTATGTAGTCTTGTCTGGTCTCAAGGCTTTTCTATGTCACATATTTGCCGGTGACTTTAAATATCTCCATCACCACTGCTGACTTCTCCCCTGAGCTTCAGACACTTACATCCAATTCCTACTTGTCTTTAATTGGAGGTTAAATAGGCAATTGAAACTTAGCCAAAGCAAACTCTTGAACTTCCTGCCTTGCCATGTCTACCTCCAAACTGCTCCCTTCCAAGTTGTCTCCATTTTGAAGAACTTTTTAGACTATAGTACAACACCGCCCACTTAACTGATCAGTCTACAAACCTGAAAGTTATTCCTCATTCTTTGCTCAACCCCGGAAGCCAGACTCTCCTCTGGGACGACTTTTTCAGATAGAAAGAAAGAGACAGAAAAAAGACAGGTAGAATCACCACAGCACTGAACCTTCTCCCAATGCTATGGGGGACAGATTTGAAACTATGTTGCATGTACAACAAAGAAGGTGTATTCCCAGGTAAACTATCTTTTAAAAAAATATTTATTTATTTATTTTGGTAATATGTGCACTTAACTGTGTGTGCCACTGCCCAGCCTCCCTGTTTATTTTGGATAGAGACAGAAAAAAATTGAGAGGGGATGGGGAGATTAAGAGGGAAAGAGACAGAGAGATATCTGCAGCATTGTTTCACCACTTATGAAATTTCCCCCTGCAGGTGGGGACTGAGGGCTTGAACCTGGACCCTTGCACATTGTAACACTCACTCAACCAGGTATGGTGCCAGCTGCCCCCTCCCAGGTAAACAAACTATCTTGAAGTCCCTTCCAGTGAGTTTTTAAGAATATAACTCAGAGAGGCCAGGTAGTGGCATACCTAGTAGTACTCAAGGACCCAGGTTCAAGCCCCCAGTCCCCACTTGCTGGGGGAAGCTTCATGAACAATGAAGCAGTGTGGTGAGTGTCTTTTTCTCTAGCTTTGTATCCTTTCCTCTCAAATTCTTTCTGTCCTGTCCAATCAAAGGGGAAAAAAAGCCACCAGGAGTGTTGGATTCATCCTACAGGTACCAAATCAAAAACAGAGATAAATATGATGACAGTGTGTATGTATGTGTATGTGTATACACATGTGTTGTTTAGATATGTATATGTCCCAGACCCTACCTGCAGAGGGGAAGTTTCACAGGCAGTTGAGCAGAGCTGCATGTGTCTCTCTTTCTCCCTCTCTTCCCCTCCCCCTCTTTATTTATGTTTCTTTTTAACTTTTTTTTAAAAGACAGAAATAAAGGAAGAGAAAGAGTCAGAAAGGCCAATGGGGGTGTTAGAGTCCAAGTGGTAGAAAGCAAGCAAGCAAGAAAGAAAGAAAGGAGAAAAGAAGGAAAAGAAAAGGAACAAGTCAGGGGGTTGGGCGGTGGCGCAGTGGGTTAAGCGCATGTGGCGCAAAGCGCAGGGACCGGAGTAAGGATCCCGGTTCGAGCCCCCGGCTCCCCACCTGCAGGGGAGTCGCTTCAGAGGCGGTGAAGCAGGTCTGCAGGTGTCTATCTTTCTCTCCCCTTCTCTGTCTTCCCCTCCTCTCTCCATTTCTCTCTGTCCTATCCAACAACGAATTGTGTCAACAAGGGCAATAATAATAACCACAACGAAGCTACAACAAGGGCAACAAAAGGGGGAAAAAAAAATGGCCTCCAGGAGCGGTGGATTCATGGTGCAGGTACCGAGCCCAGCAATAACCCTGGAGGAGGAAAAAAAAAAAGAAAAGAAAAGGAACAAGTCCATAGCTCTAGGAGGCAGCTCACAGATGACATATGATCACACACTTTACCATGCATGGGAACCCATGTTTGAGCCCAGGCTACCACAGGAAATCACTATGCAAAGATAATGCTTCACAAGTGGTGAAGGTAGTGCTGTGCTATTTGTCCTTCTCTCTGTCTGCCTCTCTGACTCTCAGCCTCTATAAAAAAAAAAAAAAAGTGTCTTGGCTGGGAGTATGGATCGACTGTCAACGCCCATGTTCAGCAGGGAAGTAATTACAGAAGCCAGACCTTCCACCATAGTGACCGCGGGTCCATACTCCCACGGAATTAAAGAATAGGAAAGCTATCAGGGGAGGAGATGGGATACGAAGCTCTGGTGGTGAGAATTATACCCCTCTTATCCTACGGTCTTGTTAGTGATTCTATTTTATAAATAAATAAATTGAAAAAAATGTGTCTCCTGGAGTGTTGAAATTGTACAGGCATGAGGGCAAGAGTAGACAGCATAATGGTTATGCAAAGAGACTCTCATGCCTGAGGCTCCAAGTCCCAGGTTCAATCCCCTGTGCCAGAATAAGCCAGAGCTGAGCAATGCTCTGGTTAAAAAGAAAAAGAAAAGAAATTGTACAGGCATTAAGTTCTAGCAAAAATCATACAGAAAAAACATATAATAAATAGAATATTTATATTTTGTTTATGATCTATATCATACCACTCTCCTACTTACGTCAGGAGATAGCTTATCCAATAGAACACAACCTGGCTATGCATGAGACCTTGCAGTCAAACCTCGATGCCACATGGGAACACTATGACTGCACTAGGGTAGCGCCAGATGGTGGAGCAGTGCTGTGGTGTTTCTCCTCTTTCTCTGTTTCTCCCGCTTTCTTTCATCTCTCAAAAAATATAAGTAATAATAGCAAACAAGGCTGAGAGATCATTCCGTGGTCTCTCACATGTGCATCTCTTGGGTTCATTCACCAGTGTTACATTTCTTTTTAGTGACCATGGAAATGGCTTCCAGTGTAAAATAAAAAACTGAAACTGAAAAAGAAAACAAAACTGGGGGATCGGGCGGTAGCTCAGCGGGTTAACCGCAGGTGGCACAAAGCGCAAGGACCAGCGGAAGGATCCCGGTTCAAGCCCGGGCTCCCACCTGTAGGAAAGTCGCTTCACAGGCGGTGAAGCAGGTCTGCAGGTGTCTTTCTCTCTCCCTCTCTGTCTTCCCCTCCTCTCTCCATTTCTCTCTGTCCTATCTAACAATGACAACATCGATAACAACAATAATAATAACTACAACAATAAAAAAACAAGGGCAACAAAAGGGAAAATAAATAAATAAAATATTTGAAAAAAACTGGGGGTGGGGCGATAGCACAGTGGGTTAAGCGCATATGGCTCCAAGCGTGAGGACCTATGTAAGGATCCCAGTTTGAGCCCCGGCTCCCTACCTGTGTGGGGGGTTCGCTTCACAAGTGGTGAAGCAGGTCTGCAGGTGTTTATCTTTCTCTCCCCCTCTCTGTCGCCCTACCTTCTCAATTTCTCACTGTCCTATCCAACAGCAATGGCATCAATAACAACAATAATAATAACCACAATAACAATAAAAAACAACAAGGGCAACAAAAGGGAAAAAAATAGTCTCTGGGAGCAGTGTATCCATGGTGCAGGCACCGAGCCCCAGCAATAACCCTGGAGGCAAAAAAATAAATAAATAAATAAAATAAAATAAAATAGAAAGTGAACAAAACAAAACTAAATTTGCATGTCTGAGGTCCCAGGTTCAGTCATCAGCATCACAAATGTTGAAGTGATGTTCTGGTCTCTTTCTCTCGTTAACTACATCTTAAAAAAAAAAAAAAACTTTAATTTCTTACTCAGACCTACCAAAGCTGGCCCCTGCCCAGCTCACTGCCACCATCACTGAACCTTACCCATTTATCTCCCTCTCTCTGTTTCAGACTCACATGGCTTTTTCTGTGTCTGTCAGAAAGGCCAAGCCAACCCTCCACCCAAGGGTCTTTGTAATAACTGTACCCACTTGACCAATAAGTTCTTCTTCTCTACCTTTGAGGTGTGTGTGTGTGTGTGTGTGTGTGTGTGTGTGTGTGTCTTTGAGGAAACTGATTACCTTGTATATGTGCATGTTTATTTTTTAGTAATCTTGAGTTAATCTGATGAGTGGCATACAGGTCACCATTTTAGGGACGTTTTACTAGGAGCAAAACAATTCACCAAAGCCATTTAGAAGGTTTGTTCTCCCATCCTATTTTCTTAACAGATAACACAACTCTGAACCTAAAGTAAGACACTTTGAAGCCTTTCCAACAATGGGTGGGGGCTGGGGGCGAGGGAGGAAATGGCCGTGACCTGAGAAAAAGTAGAAGAAGCAGGATGGGGTGGTGGGGAAGAAGAAGAAAGAGGAGGAGGAGAAATAGAAACAGACTTTAAGATAAAAATCATTGAACAAGTTTAGAAAAAATTGTGTTGAAATAGTAAAAGCTATATTAAAAGAACACTAAGATGCACAAAGAATAATAAGGAAAAGTTGACAGAAATACAATGGTCATTTTCATTTATTCACTCAACAAATGAGAGCTTGCCAATTGTTAAGTTTTATTCTAAGTAGTCAGGAATTATCAGTAAGACATAATATATACAAAAGCCTTGAGCTGTGAAGTTTACTTTTTTTTGTTATGAGGTCCTAGGTTATCATTTGTTGGATAAATAAATGAAAGTTATGGTTGTGTTTTTGTCAGATTTTCCTTATTTTTGTAAAGGCCAACAGGGTTACTGCTGGAGCTCTGTGCCTATACAAATTATACACCTTTCCCATATTTGGGAGCTAATTCTCTCCCCTGATCCAGCTTTCTGGTCCTTTTTCCAGCCAGGACATCATCTCCCCAGACAATAACTTGGGTCCCCCTACATGTCAGGTTTTAGGCTCAGGGGAAATAAAACGAAAGAAAGAAAGAAAGAAAGAAAGAAAGAAAGAAAGAAAGAAAGAAAGAAAGAGAGAGGAAGAAAGGAAGAAAGACAGAAAGAAAGAAGAAAGGAAGAAAGAAAGGAACAACCAGTATAGTCATGGGCCCTTTGGAATACAACTAAAATAGGCTTACTAGCTATCTACAAAATGGAGACACCCTCAACTCTTCATCTGCACTATTCCAGCCTTTAGGTTCATGATTAGTCAGCAATTTGTTTGGTTTTATATGTTAACTCCCTTTTCAGCCACCAGGTTCCATAATACCAACCAGACTTCCCTGCACAGACAACCCCACCAATGTGTCCTGGAGCCTCGATTCCCCAGAGCCCCACCCCACTAGGGAAAGAGAGAGGCAGACTGGGAGTATGGATCGATCTGTCAAGGCCCATGTTCAGTGGGGAAGCAGTTACAGAAGCCAGACCTTCCACCTTCTGCATCCCACAATGACCTTGGGTCCATACTCCCAGAGGGATAAAGAATAGGGAAGCTATCAGCGAAGGGGATGAGCTACAGAGTTCTGGTGGTGGGAATTGTGTGGAGTTGTACCCCTCTTATCCTATGATTTTGTCAGTGTTTCCTTTTTATAAATTAAAAATAAATAAATTTAATAAAAAACCAAATCTGTTTACTCCTGGCAGACATTTTGTTTTCCTTTTTTAATAGAGGGTGAAAGTCAGACAGACAGACAGACAGACAGACACACACACACACACACACACACACACTAGCACTTCTCCACCATTCCTGAAACTTCTCTCCACAGGCACATCCATATGGTAATCTGAGTCTTGAACTCGGTTTCTTTCACATAATAGGCACACTCTGTCAGACCCCTGAAACTTACCTTTAATGAAAGAAAAAAGACAAAGTTTTACAAACATTTTATTTCCCCTTTCATTGAGGTGGGAGCTGGGTTCAAACCTGAGCCATGCACATGGCAAAGTAGTACACTATCCAGGTGAACCATCTCCCCGTGTGTGTGTGTGTGTGTGTGTGTGTGTGTGTGTGTGTGTGTGTGTGTGTGTGTGTGATTAGTGGTGGTTTACAAGGTTGTAAAATTATACAGTATAGTTCCACACTGCACCCACCACAAAGTTCTGTGCCCCTACCTTATCAACAATAACCACCATAGTGCTTACAAAGTCTTAGAGACCACTTATTTGCTTTTGGCCCCCCTCTCCCACCACAAGTTCATGTATTTCAATTCTCTAGATTCTGCATATGAATGAAACTATCCAGTAGTACCCATCTTCTTTTTCTTTCTTCCTTTCCTTTTTTTTTTTTTTGCCTCCAGGGTTATTCCTGGGGCTAGATGCCTGAACCACCATTAATCCACTGTTCCTGGGGGCCATTTTCCCCATTTTGTTGCCTTTGTTGTCATTATTGTTGCCACTGCTGATGTTGTTGTTGGATAGGACAGAAAGAAGTCAAGAGAGGAGGGAAATACAGAGCGGGGGAGAGAAAGATAGACACCTGTAGACCTGCTTCACCACCTGTGAAGGAACCCCCCACCTTGCAGGTGGGGAGCCAGGGCTTGAACTGGGATACTTACACTTCTGGTTCCTGTGCTTCGTACCATGGGCTTTTAGCCCACTGCACTACCACACTACCCCCAGTACCTATTTTCTTATACTTTCTCATACTGAACCACAATCATGGGCCTAGCTCAGATTCTTCCCTTGGGAGCACTCACTTCATTTCCCTTATAAATTAGAATGAGAGGGCTAACGAAATATTATAGCTCTCTTGGTTAGAGTGCTGTTTTAGCATGTATGTGACCCAGGTTTGAACCTGGTCCCCATTGCATTGAAGGAAGCTTTGTTGCTGTATTCTCTCTCCCTCTCTCTCCTCTCTCCCTCTCCCTCTCTCTCTCTCTCTCTCTCTCTCTCTCTCTCTCTCTCCCTCTCCCTCTCCCTCTACCTCTCTACCTCTGTCTAAAAAAAAAAGTACAAACTGAAAAAAAAATACTATCAGGATAAGGATATATACTCTTACTGGGGAGCCTTTGGTGGAGGGTGCTCAGAGGTAAGATCTCGGGCCTCCTTTTAGTGTAACAGAAGAAAACTCAGAAATTCAGGGAAGCCAGATATAATTCTGGGTGTTTCCTTTCTCTTCTACTTGCTTCTGTGCCTGCCCCCCAACCCCAGGCCATTCATTATGCTTCTCCATGCTGCTGTGTTCAGTAGGCAGCTAACCTACATGAACTCTATCAGTGAGCTCTCTTGTCCTGACTTTTTCTGGTCTTCAGTCTTCCTCAGTCAATGGGATCTCTGACTAGAGAATGAAAGGTAAGCTTTCCCTGACTCCATCCCTGAAGACCATCCTGAACCACTGCATCCTTCACTGAAGGTCTCAGCTCCTGTTCAGTTTAGGCCCCTCTGAGTTCAGGCAACTTCTCTTTCCCCTCAGACTTCAGGCTTCTGGACAGTAGCAACTTGGTTGTCACCAGCCCCAGGTTCTGCCCTATTTCTGTGGTTTCCCAAAACCCTGCCCACATCGTTGAAAAGAGCCTTCATTAAGTAAGTCTTTTTCAAATTACCCAGTTTGAGTGTGTCAAGTATTTTCTGATGAGATCCTGACTGCTACCCTCAGTAGCCCAGATGTAACCCAGATGTGTGCTGAGCCTAAGCGATCTCATATAATTTAGGTCTGGATATTGGCAGCTCAATAACCCTGCACCTGAGTCACTGCAGAAACTCAATCCCCTTTCAATGTTCTAGGATTTCTGAGTCTCCAGGGAGTCCTCACATTTGTGCATGCCTCACTGTCCCTCCATACCCTCAGTGCCCATGCCAGGGACTAGACCACCACTGACCATTCCAGTTTCTTAGAGCCAGGCTTTCCCTGGGCCCCAGAAGTCACTTTTGTCTTTGGATATCTGCAAAACACCCAGTTTTTCTTTCTTTTATTATTTTATTTATTTATTTATATTAGTGATTAAATCTTGATTTACAAAATTACTTGTCCACAGGGATATAATTCCACACCGTTCCCACCACTAGAGTTCTGACTACCCAGTCCCTCCACTGCAGTCCACCGTGGTTCTCCCAATGTTGCAGACATGGGTTAACCATCATCTCTACAACTATCTGTCTACATTTGTACATAATTTCCCCCTTTTTTTCTAAGTCCAGTCCTCTCTGACCCTCCAAGCCACAAATAACCCTAATGCTACATCCAAATGTCCTTCCTCTTTTCCTCCTCTCTCTGAGTTCTGATGGAGCTAGAGTTCAGAGCCCTCTTACATCCTCTTCCTCCTATCACTGCTCCCCCATTGGGAATATGGATCAAAATTATTTCTGGAGTACAGAAGGTAGGAGTTCTGGCTTCTGTAATTGCTTCTCCTCTGGACATGGGTATTGGCGGGTTGATCCATACCCCCAGTCTGTTTCTCTTTCCCTAGCGGTCTAGAGCTCTCAAGAGGTGAGTTTCCAGGATGCACTGCTGAGGCCGTCTGCACAGAGAAGTCAGAGTGTAATCATGGTAGGTAGCATCTGCAACTTGGTGTCAGGTTTGAAGAGTTGTGAGTTTGACATCTCTGACAACCATCTATGAAAAACATCCAGTTTTTCAAAGTTAAATTAAACTGGCTTTTGTAGGATGTGGATATGTGAGTCAAAACCACATATGTCTGAACCTAAATTCATCCATACATGGGTTCATTCACAGATTCCTTCTGGCCTGACTAACCATTTGTTAATGGCTCCTCTGTAAAAGCGGCCCTATCCCTCCAGTTTACTCAGAAAATTGAGTCACCAGGAAAGAATTATGGAAGACTCAATCCACATCCTCAAATAATTAACCATGTCACTATTCACCCTCAAATTCTTCCTCATCTCAGAAGAAATCTTCTCTCTTCCTGTTCAAGGTTCATCTTTGCATCTTTGCTATTGGTCCCATCCCCTCATGTCTGCTCTGGTGACAACCTCTACCTAGTACAGGTGTCAGTTCATCTTTCCCACACTTCCAAATTCTCCTCTACTTAGACACTCCTTTTTATTTATTAAATTTTTATTATCTTTATTTATTTATTGAATAGAGACAGCCAAAAATCAAGTGGTAAGGGGGAGACAGTGAGCGAGAAAGAGGGACAACTGCAGTCTTGACTCATCACATGCAAAGCTTTCCCCCTGCAGGTAGGGACTGGAGGGTTGAACCTGGGTCCTTGCACACTGTAACATGTACACTTAACCAGGTATGCCACCACCAGGCCCCAATACTCGTCTTTAACTGTATATATTCGCAAAGTTCTCCCAGATTAAAAATTAAAACTTGGGGGCTGGGCAGTAGCGCAGTGGGTTAAGAGCACATGACGAAAAGCTCAAGGACCAGCTTAAGGATCCCGGTTCGAGCCCCCGGCTCCCCACCTGCAGGGGAGTCACTTCACAGGCGGTGAAGCAGGTCTGCAGGTGTCTATTTTTCTCTCCCCCTCTCTGTCTTCCCCTCCTTTTTCCATTTCTCTCTGTCCTAGCCAACAACAATGACAGCAATAACAACAACAATGGAAAAATGATGGCCTCCAGGAGTGGTGGATTAGTAGTGCAGGCACTGAGCCCCAGCAACAACCCTGGAGGCAGAAATCAATAAATGAATAAATAAATAAATAAATAAATAAAACCTCTCTTTTGTTCTAGATTTGATTATTTCTGCTTCTCTTCTCCAACTTACTCAAGAGTCCTCTCATACTTGTAGCTCCATATCCTCACTTTTCATCCTCAAACCACTGAGCTTCACACCTATCCTTTTGGGACCATGCAGCTTCTTCAGTGCCAAACTCAGTTGACCCTCTTTCAATCTTACTATCTTGGATTTCCCTACTTCATTGAACTATTATGCCCCTTGAAGCCTCCATCTTCTTCCTGAAGTATAGGCTACTTACCACAGAGTCCTCAGTGAAGTCCTTTTCCTTTAAACTTTTTATCTGTTTTTTATTTCTTCATTGGGGGGATTAATGGTTTACAGTAGTTTGCACATATGTAACGTTTTTAAGTTTTCACATAACAATTCAACCCCCATTAGGTCCCCATCTGCCATCATGTTCCAGCACCTGAACCCTCACCACCCCAGAGTCTTTTACTTTGGTGAAGTACACCATTTTTTAAAATCTATTTATTTATTTTTCAAATAGAGAGATAAAAGGTCACTGCCCAGCTGTTCTATCTCCGTATCTTTCCATTTCTTTTTTCAAATAGTCCTCAGAGTCATAACAAAGATCATGGATACTCCACTGGACTTTCTTTATAGCGAGGTGTGGTTCTATGAATTCTCACAAATGGGATGTGAGCAGAAGTAATGGTCTTATATTTTGTGCTGTAGACTCAGAAATGAGTGTCTTGTGCTAAAGAAAGTAGCATCACTTCACCAAGTAGAGTCAGTTGACTCTTTTGATCCTCCCAGGCGTGGGCTACTTATATCTGGACTTTCTGTGTGGAAAAATATTATCTTAAATCTCATTTAAGCTTTTATACTCAGGAACTTTTTTTTTTACAGTTGGTTAGTCTGTATTCTAAATAATATAGCACAACTTATAGAATGACAGGAAATCTACAGGCCTTTTAAAACTTACCCCACTTCTAATCTAGTTTTAGTTCACTCTTAAAAAAAAAAAACAACAAACACATATATATGGGGCCAGGCTGTGGCACACCTGGTTAAGTACACATAGTACTATTTACAAGGACCCAGGCAAGGACCTGTGTTAGAGTCCCTGCTTCCCACCTGCAGTGGGGGACAAATGGTAAAGCAGGTCTGCAGGTATCTATCTTTCTCTCCCCCTATCTCCCCTTGCCCTCTCAATTTCTCTCTGTCCTATTGAATAAAATGGAGAAAAGAAGGGGGAGGGGAATGGCCACCAGGAGCAGTGGATTCATACTGCCAGCACCGAGACCCAGTGACTGGCAGCAAAAAACTATTTTTTTATTTACTTATTTATTTATGTGTGTATTTATTGTGAGAGAATAAAAAAGAAACCAGAACATCACTCTGGTACATGCAATGCTGGGGATTAAACACAGGACCTCACTTTTGAGTGTCCAGGGCTTTATCCACTGGGCCACCTCCAGCTGCTTATTTCTTGTTCTTATAGGACTCTGTACTGCTTCAAAGTATATATCACAACTTGTGGCTAAATAAGTATTTGTAATAGTGTAATGCTCACTATTGATTCTTTCTTTCTTCTTTCTTCAGCTATATCCTTTCCCTTCCTAAGGAGAATTATTTATTTTAGAGGTAGATGTGAGAGCACTGCTCAACTCTAGCACATGTAGCAGCAGGAAGGAGGCACAGCCTGAGGCATGCAAGTGCTGTATTCTTCCACTGAGCTTTCTCCCTAGCTCCTCTGCCTTTGTCAAAATATCATCGCCCCCTGATTGTATTCAGATACTCATATAGCCCTCATTCAGACTCCTGCTGTGTGAAATTATGAATTTAGTCATTTTTATTCTCTCTCTCCCTCTTTAATTTTGAACTAGGATATAAATAATGAGTCATTCATTAAAAGGGTCTAAAATGGGAAGTTTACAATGTGGAAGGACCCGTTAGGATTATAACGTGCCATGTGAAAAGCAGAAGTCCGGGAGACACCATAACTAAGAATAAGAGCTCACAGGTAGTAGAGAAGCAGGCAGGGGAGGTACATGCAGATTGCACCAATGGTGACCTGTACATCTTTTCTGCTTAGGACCTGCCGCCACTAGGGTTCCAGATCACCTCTCAGTTCCAGCCTTCTGTGGGCAGAATCCACAATTGTTCCTCAAATGTGCCATCTTTTCCTGGGCTAGCAAGAGTGCAAAACTGGGGCAGCAGGGGAGGGGGGAACAGCATAATGGTCATGCAAGTGACTTTCATGCCTGAGGCTCCAAGGTCCCAGGTTCAATCCCCAGCACCAACATAAACCAGAGCTGAGCAGTGCTCTGGTGTAAAATAAAATAATAAATGTACAACTGTTTTAACAATAGTAGCTTTGGGACAACCTTTCCAAATACAATCTTTCCAACGTGTGCTATGTCCTAGGCACTGGGACATTAGAGATAATAAGATAGGCTGCCAAAAGCATTTCTCTGAGAACAAAATTAACTATTTTTTTTTCTTTTTTGCCTGCAGGGTTATTGCTGGGGCTTGGTGCCTGCACCATGAATCCACTGCTCCCAGAGGCTATTTTTTTCCCCTTTTGTTTAACACTGTTGTGGTTATTATTATTGTTGTTGTTGTTGGCCAGGACAGAGAGAAATGGAGAGCAGAGGGGAAGACAGAGAGGATAAGAGAAAGATAGACACCTGCAGACCTGCTTCACCACCTGTGAAGCGACCCCCCTGCAGATGGAGAGCCAGGGGCTCAAACGGGAATACTTACATGGGTCCTTGAGCTTTGTGTCATGTGTGCTTAACCTGTTGTGCTACTGCGGGACTCCCAACTACTTTTTTTTCTACCAAGGTTGTTGCTGGGGCTCGGTACCTGCAGGACAAATCCACACCAATGGTAGCTATTTATTCCTTCTCTCTCTCTCTCTCTCTTTCTCTCTTTCTTTTTATTAGATAGGACAGAAGGAAATTAAGAGTGGAAGGAGAGATAGAGAGGGAGACAGAGAGACACCAGCAGCACTGCTTCCCCACTCGTGAAGCTTCCCCCCCTGCAGATGGGAACAAGGAGGTTTGAATCTGAATCTTTGTACATGATAACATGTGTGCTCAGCTCAACAAAGTGCACCACCATCCAGTAGCCCCCGACCCCCAACTACACCACTTTTTTTTTACCTGCTCCTGATTCTTCAGTGGCTTCTAACTATTCTAAAAAGAAAGTCCTCAACACTTAGTATGGTTTCCATGGCGACCCTGTACGCTCAGCCCCTGTATACTTTTTGAATCTCACTTCTCAATTACTTCATGCCTCCCTTCACTTCCAATCAGATCACTCACTTCCAGACCTCTACATGTACTTCCCCTCTCATGCGTGCAGGCTTTTGCACACACTCCTCCATCTACGTGGATGCTGCAAGCCCAGGTCAGGGGTAAGGATGAGGATTGTGCTGATGATGATGACAGCACCACTATTTATTGAGCACAGATGTACTTTACATTCATTACTCTTAATCTTTGTCTTTCGGTGGGTTCTGTTTTTTCCATCTTACAGATGAAGAAATGGAAGCTGTAGAAATTCAGCAGCTTGCTTCAGATCACATAGTTAGGATATAGTAGAGCCAGGCCAGGGAAGCAGCATAGGAAGGGAACCAGGCCTGGGAAGGAGGAGAAAGAGGAGGAGGAGGAGGAGGAGGAGGAGGAGGAGGAGGAGGAGGAGCAGAATAATAAGAAGAGGCCAGCAAAAAAGGCTCACTTGGATAGTGTGCTGCTTTGCCATGAGCTCAGCCCAGGTTCAAGCCCCCACCACATGGAAGGAAGCTTTGGCACTGTAGTCTCTCTCTTTCTTTCTCCCTCTCTGCCTCTCTGCCACTTTGTCTCTTATCTTAAAACAATTTTTTAAAGGAGGGGGTTGGTTGGTGGTACACCCAGTTAAGCAAACATTACCAAGCACAAGAACGAAAGTTTGAGGCCCCACTTCCCAACTCCCCGCCTGAAGGGGATATGCTTCATGAGCAGTGAAGCAGGTCTGCAGGTGTCTATCTTTCTCTCCCTCTCTATCTTCCTGCCCTCTCTCCATTTCTGCCTTATCTAATGAAAAAAATTAGAAAGAAAAAAAAATTCCAGGAGCTATGGATTCATAGTGCCGGCACCATGCCCCAGCAATAAACCTAATGGCAATTTTTTAAAAATCTGGTTTTTAAAAGTAAATAGTTGAATCTAGTTCCCACCCACCCCCCACCAATGACAGGCCTGCTGCTGTCTCTTTGAGATTCTTTAGAAATCAGCTTCTGGGGGGTCGGGCGGTGGCGCAGTGGGTTAAGCGCACGTGGTGCAAAGCGCAGGGACCGGAGTAAGGATCCCGGTTCGAGCCCCCGGCTCCCCACCTGCAGGGGAGTCGCTTCACAGGCGGTGAAGCAGGTCTGCAGGTGTCTATCTTTCTCTCCCCTCTCTGTCTTCCCCTCCTCTCTCCATTTCTCTCTGTCCTATCCTACAACGAATTGCATCAACAAGGGCAATAATAATAATAACCACAACGAAGCTACAACAAGGGCAACAAAAGGGGGAAAAAAAAATGGCCTCCAGGAGCGGTGGATTCATGGTGCAGGCACCGAGCCCAGCAATAACCCTGGAGGAGGAAAAAAAAAAAAAAAAGAAATCAGCTTCTGGAGGCAGACAGACCACTTCTTAAGTCACATGAGCAAGTAATTCAATCTCACTGTGTCTTACTTTCCTCATCCAGAATAGGAGATCAGCAACAAAGCCTCCCTCAGAAGGATACAGTGAGGTTAAAATGAAAGAATGCCTGAGCCAGACTCGGTGCAATGCAGTCAGTGGAGGTAGATGTTGTTTCATTAGCATCATTACTGCTTTCTTCATTTGAGCAGGGTGCTCTCTCTTTAGACTGTTCAGGTTAGAGCTCTGCATCTTGTCACAGACACAACCTACAAGCTGCTTCCTCCTGGGGCCTCCTGGGGCCAGGCATACACATGTCTGTGGAAGTAAGCTCAGGCAGGCAGAGGAATGGCCTGTAATTGATCCCAGTTAGAGCCAGGCAGGACCTATTTTCCTCAGCCGGGGCCTCAGGAAGTGGGGCAATGCCTGATTTATGTCCCTGCTGCACAGAGAATGACCTGGTGCCCTCTCTACGTGTTCCAGCATCAGACAAGGCCATAAAATGGAATTGGTGCTGCACATTTGTTCCTACCAGCCCCCCCCTCCCCACGCCACCTGCATGTGCGCCCTCATACATTGTTACACCCAGCTTAGGTCAGTCCCCTGCAGAGCCCTCCCTGAGACAGGTTGGTGTGTGTGGTCACCCTGTGCGGTCATGCCAGTTGGAGATCAGGGACAGTGAGTGGAAGAAAAACCACACTCTCATCTGCTCTTATATGGCTATATATATGTGAATGGTCCCCAATCTACACTGTGAACTTACAGATCCCTAGTTATCAGACCCAACTAGTCTACCTCTCCTCCCCAGAGTCCAATAACTTCACTTCTCTGCTTGCTCTCTTCCTCTCACTGGTTGCCATCATGTCCAGCCTGATGGAGTTGCTTCCTCCCAGACCTGGTGAAGCATCTTTGTTCTCCTCTTTTATAGGCTTGACCACCTCTTTGGTAATTAAGACAACTTGCTGCAGACTTCACTATCATCTGCTCCTCTTTCCCTCTCTCTCTCTCTCTTCTCCAATAGACTACATATGCCTAGAAACAGAACACTGAGTGAAGATGACTCAGAGATGAATCAGTTCATTTCTGCTCTCCAGGTGTCTAGAGCAGATCCTGGCACAGAGGGTATGTCATAAACCTTTGATGCACAGGCAGGGATAGATAGCATAATGGCTATGCAAAGAGACTCTGAAGTCCCAGGTCCAATCCCCTGCATCACTATAAGGCAGAGCTGAGCAGTGTTCTGGTAAAAAAAAAAAAAAAAAGAAGAAGAAGAAGAAAAGAAAAGAAAAGAAGCATAAACCTTTGATGCATGGATGGATGGATGGGTGGATGAAAGAACAGAGATGGGAGGTTTTTCACAGGTATCTTTCAAGGTAGTTTCTGAATAAAGAACAGAGGTTCTTAGATATGGTACCTAAAGTTTCACAGGAAATAAATAAAGCAGAGCTGGGGAGACACCATAATGATTATACAAAAGCACATTCATGGGAGTTGGGGGGTGGTGCAGTGGGTTAAGCACATGTGGGTGCAGAGCACAAAGACCAGCATAAGGATCACGGTTCGAGCCCCCAGCTCCCCACCTACAGGGGAGTCAATTCACAGGCGGTGAAACAGGTCTCTCCTCCTCTCTGTCTTCCCTCCTCTCTCCATTTCTCTCTGTCCTATCCAATAACAGTAATAACTACAACAACAATAAAAACAAAGGCAACAAAAAAGGAATATATATATATATATATATATATATATATATATATATATATATATATATCACATTCATGCCTGAGGCAATAAGGACAAGGTTTCAGGTTTAGTACTCCAGCACCATCATAAACCAGAGATAAGCAGAGCTCTGGTGAAATAACTAACTAAATAAATAATAAATGAAGTGAGCTATTGACAGGTCCCAACCTTGGCTTCCAGAAATGAACCATAGAGAACAATGAGTATTCTAGGCTGTTTATAGTTTTAGTAACAACTTTATAGTCCATAACATAAACAGAGAGATAAAACAACTTAGAAATCCCAAGCTCTACAAGCAAGCATAAGGCTTTTTAAAAAAAATTATATATATAAAGGAAACACTGACAAAAACCATAGAATAAGAGGGTTACAACTCCACACAATTCCTGCCACGAGAACTCCATATCACATCCCTCCCCCTGACAGCTTTCCTAAGGCTTTATACCCATGGGGTCCTTATCCTCCCTGAGTCTTTTTCTTTCTTTCCTTCTTTCTTTCTTTCTTTCTTTTCTTTCTTTCTTCCTTCCTTCCTTTCTTTCTTTCTTTTTTTTTTTTGCCTCCAGGGTTATTTCTGGGGCTTGGTGCATGCACCATGAATCCACTGCTCCTGAAGGCTATTTTTTTCTCCTTTTGTTGCCCTTGTTGTTTTATTGTTGTGATTGTTATTATTACTGCTGTTGTTATTGATGCCATTGTTGTTGGATAGGACAGAGAGAAATGGAGAGAGGAAGGGAAGACAGAGAGGGGGAGAGAAAGACACCTGCAGACCTGCTTCACTGCTTGTGAAGCAACACCCCTCCAGGTGGGGAGCCCGGGGCTCGAACCAGGATCCTTACACAGGTCCTTGTGCTTTGCACCATGTGCGCTTAACCCACTGTGCTACTTCTTGACCCCTGAGTCTTGCTTTCTTCATCTGTAAAATGGAAGTAGCACCTTCCCTGACATAAGGCTGTTTTCCATTTTAGGTTACTGTGGTAATTTGTGCTATGATTTTCAACTAGAGCCTCGTAAGTATGACTACTCATCTCTGTCCATTATAATGAACCTTATAGGGCCTCAGCATAGGGGAGGAACACACCTCGTTATCCCCTCAGTGTCAGTCAGCCTAGATCACTGGCTTCCTTGGTGAATGGGATATGACTAGAAGAAGTTATAGCATACATATTCCATGGAGTATTATTACTCTGCAATCAAAATGGGACAAAATGGATGAAACTGGAGATGATTATGTTTTGTGAAATAAGTTAAGGAGATAAAAGACAACTACTAGATGTTATCACTCATATGTGGAATTTAGAGAAGTGGTATACATGAACTTTAAAAGAAAAAAAGATTCTGGGACTTGTGAAAGCTGTGGTGGTTGCCTTTGGGAAGTGGGAGGAAGGGGACACAGAACTTTGGTGGTGGGTATGGTGTGAAGCTATGGTCCTAACAATCTTGTAGTCCATTATAACCACAAATTTAAAAAAAGAGAAGAAATAATAAAAATAAAAGGAATATGACTAGAAGAGACATATGCTCCATACCAGTAGACTAAGAGTTATTACCAGAGCCAGTTAGCCACATCTGTTTCTGAACTAATTGGGTGCCCCATGTTGGGCTCATTTAACATTGTATCCTCAGCATTCATGAAGTTTCCACTCTGCATAGAGCTCCCACTGATGGCTCTAGTACAGTTCCTCAAGTATGATAAGGTGTGAAGTCTAGGGGGTGAGCTATCTCCCAGCCCCAAGGAGGGCATTTAAAATACCTAAAATGAGGCTAGGGAAATAGCTCAGTTGGTAGAGGATAGAATTTGCATTCCTCTGGGGCTCTCAATTAGATCCCCAGTACCACTTGTGCCATAATTGTGCTCATAATAGGGAGTCAGGCGGTAGCACAGCAGGTTGAGCGCACATGGCACAAAGTGCAAGGACTGGCAGGAGGATCCCGGTTCAAGCCCCTGGCTTCCCACCTGCAGGAGGGTCGCTTCACAGGCTGTGAAGCAGGTCTGCAGGAGTCTGTCTTTCTCTCCCCCCTCTCAGTCTCCCCTCCTCTCTCAATTTCTCTCTGTCCTATCCAACAACAACAGCAATGATAACAATGGTAATGATGACAACAAGGGCAACAAAACTGGAAAAAATGGCCTCCAGGAGCAGTGGATTTGTAGT
This sequence comes from Erinaceus europaeus, assembly GCF_950295315.1. NCBI lineage: Eukaryota > Metazoa > Chordata > Mammalia > Eulipotyphla > Erinaceidae > Erinaceus > Erinaceus europaeus. The sequence goes on along the minus strand of NC_080174.1, from coordinate 49,929,996 downwards.
GCAGGCACCGAGCCCCAGCAATAACCCTGGAGGTTAAAAAAAAAAAAAAAAAAAAGTAAAAAAAAAAATTGTGCTCATAATTGAACTTCTTTCTCTCATAAAAATCTCTATGAAATGTAATAAATAAAATAGATCTTTAAAAAAATCCTAGAAGGGAACATACCTAAAATAGACTTCCTAGGTTCCTTCTACCCTAAGGTCCCATTTCTCATCTGTTCAACCCCTACTTTTTGGTTCCTTTTCATTCAACATTTTGTCCTGCTTTAGATCTTTACCACCTTTCAGCCACCAAGTTGCAGATGTTACACTATGATTCCATCCTCACCTCCCTGGGCTGATGACCTCACCAGTGCTTCCTGGAACCTCACCTCTCCAGAGCCATATCCAACTAGATAAAGAAAGAAACAGGGTGGGATCAACCTGCCAGCATCCACATTCAGTGGAGAAGGAATTACAGAAGCCAGAACTCCTACATTCTTCACACCAAAAAGAAATTTGGTCTGTACTCCCAGAGGAGTAAATGATAGGGGAAGATAATCAGAGGACTCTGAACCCCAGTTCCACCAGGCCCCGAAGCATTTGTCTCCAGGAATTTTGTTTTTGTTTTTTTTTGTTTTTTGTTTTTTGTTTTTATTTAAGAAAGGATTAGTGAACAAAAGCATAAGGTAGGAGGGGTACAACTCCACACAATATGACAACCCTTCAGCTTCATTACTCGGGTGAGACCTTTCCTTTAATAGTACACTCTAATTTCATCTCAGGTAGTTCACTTTCTAACAAAGTCCCATAACCTAGATATACACCAGTTTCTGTGAGAGACAGCTTATGTGCACACGTATCCATAAACTACTGCAAAATATATACCTGAAAGCAGGACTACACTAGAGTTTGCAGTGAGTACCTCCCTAACACTTCCTCTCCACTATTCCAAGCTTGGGATCCATGATTGCTCAACAAATTGTTTGGCTTCATATGTTAACTCTCTTTTCAATCACCAGGTTCCTTGGATAGGGCCCACTTTCCCGTATGCATCTCCCAATCCAAACCAAATAACATTGCATCTGCCGATCACAACCTAACCAAAGCAACGATTGCTACCTCAACATGCTTCACCTCAGAATGTATCCAGGAATTTTGTTTTAATACCATCAATGAAAGGGAAGCAAATCTTGAAAACAGTAGAGGAAGCCAGGCATGGTTTCAATTACGTAGGAGAGGAGAGGAAAAAAGAAACACACTTGGAAGTAGTTGTATATGTGACTCAGAAAGGAAGTGAAAGCAAGGGGTCTAGACAGTGGCGCACCTGGGTAAGGGCACATATTACCATGTGTGAGGACCCAAGTTTGAGCCCCTGCTTCCCACCTCCAGGGGGTCTGCAGTGAAGCAGGTTTGTAGGTGTCTATCGTTCTCTCCCTCTATTTTTCCATCCTCTCTCGATTTCTCTATCCTATCTAATAACAATTAGGAAGAAAAAGGGGAAAAATAGCCAGTGGGAGCAGTGGATTTATAGTGCAGGTACCAAAGCCCAGCAATAATAGCCCTGGTGGCAATAAAAATAAATAATTTTTTTAAAAAAGTGAATTAAGTGAAGGCAAGATTGTAGAAAAATGGGGGAAAATATGTATATATAGTTAGTTATAAAGTCAGCCCATATCTGTGACTTTAAGAGAACTACTGCAGTTTCCAGTGGAGTGGATGGGGACACAGAACTCTGGTAGTGGGAACTGTATGAAATTATAGCCCTATTTTATTTTTTAAAATTTATTTGCAAGATTTTAAGTTAATAGGAGTGTATATATATATTTTTTTTATTTTATCATATTTATTTATTTATTTATTTGTCAGGAATAAATCTGAAAGCTGGCAAGTGCTCAAACCAAAGATCTAGAACAGTGAGTATGTATAATGAGGAAACTAAGGTGAAAAGAAGATAGCAAGGGATACTTGGAAGGGGACTTGAAGCAGCAATTGATAAGAAAACATTTCAGGAGTCAGGCAGTAACGCAGCGGGTTAAGCACACATGGAGTGAAGCGCAAGGACTGGCTTAAGGATTCTGGTTCGAGCCCCGGGCTTCCCACCTGCAGGGGAGTCACTTCACAGGAGGTAAAGCAGGTCTGCAGGTGTCTGTCTTTCTCTTCCCCTCTCTACCTTCCCCTCCTCTCTCCATTTCTCTCTGTCCTATCTAACAACAATGACATCAATAGTAACAATAATAACTACAACAATAAAAAAACAACAAGGGCAACAAAAGGGAAAATAAATAAATATCTTAAAAAAATAGAGAGAGGCAATCAGGGGGCCAGGTGGTAGTCTGCCTAGTTGAGTGCACACATTACCTGCAGAAGGACTTGATTTCATGCCCTCTGGTTTCCACCTGTAGCGGGGAAGCCTCATGAAAAGGTGAAAAAGTGCTACAGATGTCTGTCTCTCTCTGTCTGTCTCTCCCTCTCTACTCTTCCTCTCCTCTCAATTTCTGTTTATCTATATCCAAGATAAATAAATAAACATACAAAAGAGGCAATCAGGGGCTGAGTGGTGACATACTTGGTTGAGCACACATATTGTAATGCACAAGGACCTGGGTTTGAGCCCCTTGTTCCCACCTGCAGGGGGAAAGCCTTGTTAGTGGTGAAGCATAATGCAGGTGCCTCTTTCCCTCTCTGTCACCCCTTTCCCTCTCAATTTCTGGCTGTTTTTATCCAATAAACAAAATAAAGAAAATTTTTTTTAAAAAAACAGGCAATCAGGATCCTCAGTGCTCTAACTAATCAAGCATAGGTTTCATTTTACTTTCATGTTCCAGACTGACTTTTTTTTTTTTTTTTTTGCCTCCAGGGTTATCGCTGGGGCTTGGTGCCTGCACTAAAAATCCACTGCTCCTGGAGGCCATTTTTCCCATTTTGTTGCCGTTGTTATTGTTGCTGATAGCACAGAGAGAAACTGAGAAAGAGAAGACAGAGAGGGGGGAGAGAAAGATAGACACACGCAGACCTGCTTCACCCCCCTGCAGGTGGGGAGCTGGGGGCTCCAACATGGATCCTTACGCCAGTCCTTGCACTTCGACACCTGCGCTTAACCCACTGTGCTACTGCCCAGACCCCAGGTTTTATCACCTGACATGGCTAGTGGAAGAGGGCAAACAGCTCTTGTGTTAATATCACCTCCATTCAAGAGAGCAGCCCCCAAACCTGGAAGCAACCCAGGTGTGCAACAACAGATGAGTGGTTGAGCAAGTTGTGGTATATATACACAATGGAATATTACTCAGTTATTAAAAATGGTGATTTCACTGTTTTAGGCCCATCTTGAATGGAACTTGAAGAAATCATGTTAAGTGAAGTAAGTCAGAAACAGAAGGATGAAAATGGGATGATCTCACTGTCAGGCAGAAGTTGAAAACTAGAGTTGGTGTATTGCACCAAAGTAAAAGACTCTGGGGTGGTGGTGGGGGGAGAGTACAGGTCCAAAAAGGATGACAGAGGACCTAGTGGGGGTTGTATTGTTATGTGGAAAACTTAGAAATGTTATGCATGTACAAACTATTGTATTCACTGTTGAATGCAAAACATTAATCCCCCAATAAAGAAATTTAAAAAAATTAAAAAGATAAATTAAAAAATGGAATAAAAAAAGACTCTGGGGTGGGTGGGTGGGGTGGGGGGAAGTACAGGTCCTAGAAAAGGACCTAGTTGGGTTGTATTATTATGTGAAAAACTGAGAAATTTTATGTATGTACAAACTATTGTATTTCCTGTTGAATGTAAAACATCAATGCCCCAATAAAGGGAAAAAATAGAATAAAAATAAAACATATGAACCGCAAGGAAAAAAGAAAAAACAGAGCAGCCAAAGTAGAGAGGCCTCAGGTCCAATCTAGAGTGGTGACATGTGGTTGATTTAGCTCAGGCTAGATGCATATATACCCTGACTAGTCATGTGTGACCTGGAGTGAGGGGCAGAATCCCAGGTGTGCTTGACCATTCTTCTCTAGCCCTGTAGATAGAAGAACAGTGGGGTCTTCCCAAGAATAGGCATCCTGGGCAGGTAGTAGTCAGAGGGTATCTCTTCAATGACTTGTCTGTCCATTGTAACTTAAAAAGTAGCAATCCTATGTTATGTTCCTTCCATTTTGCTCCATTTGGAGGCTGTGAAATTAAGGTCATGGTGCCTGAGGAACACCAGATGGGTGAGGTTCAGATTCCAATAAGGGTTTGGATAGTTAAAGGCAGCAATAGGACAGTATTAACCTATCACAGCTTTCCTGCTAGACTGTAAACTGGAGAGGATCTTGTGTGTGCGGCATGGGTCTAAAAGGCTCAGGAGTGCTTAGTAATCATGAGTAAGTGGGTTATTTAATATGCGAATAAAGGACTGTGTTTCTAAGTCTTTGCAGAGCTTGGCAAGAAAGAAAAATAACAGTGGTAAGTAATATTGGTCAAGTACTTATTGCTATAAGATTTTACATATATTAAGTTACTCATCTTCACATCAGATCAATGAAGTGAATATTGGTGTCCCCTCTTATAGATGAAATGCTGAGGCACAGAAGGATTAAAAAATTCTCTTAAGGGGGCCAGGTGGTAGCGCACCAGGTTAAGTACACATAGCTCGAAGCGCAAGACCCGAGGAAGGATCCTGGTTCAATATCCCGGCTCCTAACCTGCAGGGGAGTCACTTCACAAGCGGTGAAGCAGGTCTGCAGGTGTCTATCTTTCTCTTCCCCGTCTCTGTCTTCCCCTCCCCTCTCAATTTCTCTCTGTCCTATCCAACAACAACAGCAGCAACAACAACAACAACAACAATAACAGTAGCAACAACAACAACAACAATGGAAAAAAATCCCCTTACGTTCATTAGGTTAGTGGCAGAACCATTGCAAATCTAGGCTGTCTGGCTCCAGAGCTCCACGCTCAACTACTTACTGCACTATGCAGCTTTTCAAGATGGTAGCAGCTCACTCCACGCATAGGGAATCAGAATGTCTGGGGATGAGACCTGGAAATCTGTACCTGAATAGGTTTAGCAGGTGATTCATTTATTTTATTTTTTAAACTTTTTTAAAAATATTTATTTTATTTATTTATTCCCTTTTGTTGCCCTTGTTGTTTTATTGTTGTAGTTATTATTGTTGTTGTCATTGTTGGATAGGACAGAGAGAAATGGAGAGAGGAGGAGAAGACAGAGAGGGGGAGAGAAAGGTAGACACCTGCAGGCCTGCTTCACCGCCTGTGAAGCGACTCCCCTGCAGGTGGGGAACCGGGGTTCGAACCGGGATCCTTATGCCGGTCCTTGTGCTTTGCGCCACCTGCGCTTAACCCACTGCGCTACAGCCCGACTCCCTATTTTTTAAACTTTTATTTATTTATTCCCTTTTGTTGTCCTTGTTGTTTTATTGTTGTGGTTATTATTGCTGTCGCCGTTGTTGGATAGGACAGAGAAAAATGGAAAGAGGAGGGGAAGACAGAGAGGGGGAGAGAAAGGTAGACACCTGCAGGCCTGCTTCACCGCCTGTGAAGTGACTCCTCTGCAGGTAGGGAGCCGAGGACTCAAATCGGGATCCTCATGCCAGTTCTTGTGCTTTGCGCCACATGTGCTTAACCCGCTGTGCTACTGTCTGACTTCCTATTTATTTCATTTTTTTTCTAGATAGAGATTGACCATGAAGCTTTTTTCAGTGTAGCTGGAACCAGGCTTGAATCTGGGTTGTACACATGGCAGAGCTACTCACAGGTTATTGTAAGGGACAGCTAGAATTAAAACTATACATTTAAAATTACCAGTAAGCCGGGGTCATTTGATTAGAACACATAAGGCTGCTTCTAGGATTTTAAAGTTTATCTGATTATATGAACATAAGGCCTTCCAAAGGACGTTTACTGACTGTATCCCTTTTGTGAGAAGGGAACTCAAACCCAGATCAATTACACAGACCCCTCCAGAGGACTAGGAGCAGAAAGCCAGCTCAGGGGATCTGTCCATTAGATGTTTTCATAAGGGGCTTTCAACACAGGCCACTGTTCTCAGGAGTGCCGGGATTGACTGTGTACCTGTCTTATTTCTGGACTTTGATCTCTCCTGTGACCTCCTCCTCACCCCTGCTCTGATCTCACAACTCCTGCTGGGTTGACCCCATCTCTGACCCCAGCTGGCCCAAGTTTTCAGCCTCACTGCCCTGGCTGATATCTCACAAAATGACAGCTTGAATCAGAACAATACTGGTATCAGCCAAAAATCACAAGAGCAAGACATCATCGCTTCTAATCACGGGTTAACAAAAGGAATGCTCATGTCAAGAAAGGGTGACTTTCAGAGTGGAATTCAGCTATCTCAAACCAACTCTGCAACTGTCGCTGAACATGGGCTATGGAAGCAGTGAGAGATAAATAGCTGGGGAGAAGTTCTTTCAGTTGCTTGACAAATGGTTATTGAGAATGAATTCCACAAATATTTCTATGTTAGCATCGGGGGCAAAAAGGATGAAAAAGATGATTGTCTCTGGCCCCAAGGAGATCTCTTCAACTCAATTCCCATCCAGAGAAGGTGGTATTTAAAAGATTAAACAACAAATTGGATCAGAGGGAAGAAAAGCTGCACAACTGTTCTTTTAGAGCAGAGATGGTCCTCACTTGGCCTAAGACACCTCCAATATTAGACTGACCTAGTGAACACTGGGGGAGTTGATAGTGAGCCGCAGAACAAAAGCACCATTAAGAAAACTAGAGCTGGGCTGGCAGTATAGTTCACTTAGAGAGTGCGCTGAATTGTCATGCGCACACCGGCTTAAAGCTCAGCCCCCACCACACTAAAGGAAGCATTGGTGCTGCAGTCTCTTACTCTTTCTTCCTGTCTCTCTCTCTTTGTCTACCTATCTAAAAACACCATCTCAGGGAAGTGAAGCCCCCATGATGACAAAAATTAATTCAAAAAACCCCCAAAAAACAAACAAAAATAGAGCATGTAGCTCTGCAACTGGGGAGGTGGCTCAGTGGTAGAGTGCAGGACTTGCATGCATAAGGTCCTTCATTTTAGCCCTGATAATGTATTTACCACAGTAATGAACTGTATTTCTCTCTTTCTATCTCTGTCAAATAAGTAAAATTTTTTTCAGTGTTAGAGGTTCAGAACCAGAGACTGGGTAACTTCTGATAGGCAGGAACATGGGACACCCCATTCTATTACTGGTTAAACTCTGATTTGATGCATGCATGGTACCAAACCATTTGCAAAGTACCGGGAGGTAGTCATCTGGCTGAGTGCACATGCTACCGAGTACAAGGGTCTGATCTTCCCTAGTCCCCACCTACAGTGGAGAAGCTTCACAAATGGTAAAGCAGTGCTCTAAGTGCCACTAATAACAAAATGACTGATGATGATAATGTCTAAACTATTCACATTCCCTTTCTAGGATTGAATTTCCTCAAAGTCTCTTCTCCCTGAATACTCAACTCTTCAAAGAGTGCTTAATAAATATTTTTAAATTAAAAAAAGAGTCTCCAAAGCTACTTTCAGCTCTGACATTATGAACCTGTGAGTTGCAGACATGTTTGGGAAAGACTAGATTTGACCAAGAAGAGAAAGATCAGTCCTAGTTGTGAGGAATTCTGGAACACTGCCTCTCATGGACCGCCTTCCTTTCTATCCCCTTCCTTCTATCCCATCTCCTATGTACTCTTTTCTGATCCAAACATGTTGTAGGTTGAATTGTGCCCCCCCGCCCAAATAAATATTCAAGTCTTAACCTCTGGCATTTGTGGATGAGACATTATATGGAAAGAGGGACTATGAGGTGTGATCAATATAAGGTGAGATCACACAGGAATTCAGTGTGGTGTGCCTTATTCCATTAGAGCTGGTGTCTTTATAAGAAATGGGAAATCTGGATAATAATACACAGGGAAAATGCTGTCTCGTCATGGAGGGAGAGATTGGAAAAAAGCATCTACAAGCCAACTTATGCCAAGGATTTCTGGTAACTGTTAGAAGCTAGGAGAGGGGCATTGAATTGCTTCTGATCTGAGACCCCAAAAAGGTGTTAACCACCTTAACTCCGGGGCTTCTGGCTTCCTCAATCCAAAATGAAACTGTGTTGTTTTAAGACATCTAGTTTGTGGTGGCGTATGAGGTGACTCAGTGGATAAAGCACTGGCCTCTCAAGTATGAGATGTTCAGTTTGATCCCAAGCATCATAAGTACCAGAGTGATGCTCTAGTTCCCCCTTCTCCTCCTGCTCCTTCTCTTTCTTCTCCTCCATCCTCCTCCCCTTCCTCTTCTTCTCCTTTCTGTCTGTCTCTCTCTCTTTCATAAAAACTGAATTGCTTTTAAAAATAAAAAAAGACTCTCACTTGGGGGGTAATAACATAATGGTCATGCAAAGATATTCTCATGACTGAGACTTCAAAGTCCCAGGTTCAGTTCCCCAAACCACCACCAGCCAGATTTGAGCAGTAAAAAAAAAAAAAAGAAAAAGAAAAAATCACAATAAACAAATTAAAAAAAAAGACAATATGGCAGACCTAAGAAATGAATATGCCTCTGCAAGATAATTATTAGGGTATCATGCCTACTAGTGTATGTTAACAGAACCCTAGAAAGCTTCTGTGTCCCTGATATCTCTCCAAGTATTCACTGACACTGGGTCATCACTTAGTCTATCATGGATCTCTGAAGTCAGGAAGCTGGATCTTCCATATGGGGGAAGGAGGAGGAATATATATATATGGTGGATAGTGTAACTGTAGCTCAGGAGTGGAAAATGACTTGTTCACAGAACAAGGAATGTGGTAAAATTGGGGTTCAAACCACTGCCGCCAAGCATATATTCTTCCTATTCCCAGGCAGCACCTATTCATAACTTAAAGGAGGTCTGGAAGGTTTTACACAAGACGTTTAGCTGTTCAAGGTTGCTTGTCTAGAGTACTCATTGTTGGCTATTGTTAGGGCTTCACCAGTATGGGCTGATTTTTCTTTTTGGGGGAGATTAATGGTTTATAGTCAACAGTGAAATGATTTTTTTTAATTCCAGAGAAATAGAAAGGAGATGGTGGCAGGGTAGAGAGAGGGGGAAAGATACCACAGTGCAGTGGGAACAGGGTCCAAACCTAGACCGAGCACATGGCAAAGCAAACTCACTAAGCAGGTGAGCTATTTTGAAGACCCCAAAGTAATTTTTTAAAAAATATTTATTTATTTATTCCCTTTTTTGTTGCCCTTGTTGTTTTATTGTTGTAGTTATTGATGTCAACGTTGTTGGATAGGACAGAGAGAAATGGAGAGAGGAGGGGAGGACAGAGAAGGGGAGAGGAAGATAGACACCTGCAGATCTGCTGCATCTCCTGTGAAGCGACTCCCTGCAGGTGGGGAGCTGGAGGCTCGAACCGGGATCCTTACACTGGTCCTTATGCTTTGCACCATGTGCACTTAACCAGTTGCACTACTGCCCAACTCCCCCTAAAGTAATTTTTTAAAAGCAGCAGTTACAGATGGCCGGGCCCTAGTGCAGCAGGTTAAGTGCACAATGCTCAAATCACAAGGACAGGTGTAAGGATCCCAGTTTGAGCCCCTGGCTCCCCACCTACAGCGGGGGGGGGGTGTCACCTCACAAGCGGTGAAGCAGGTCTGCAGGTGTCTATCTTTCTCTCCCCCTCTGTCTTCCCCTCCTCTCTCCATTTCTCTCTGTCCAACAATGAGGACAACAATAATAATAATAACAATGATAAACAGCAAGGGCGTCAAAAGGGAAAAAATGGCCTACAGGAGCAGTAGATTTGTAGTGCAGGCACCGAGCCCCAGTGACAACCCTGAAGTTAAAAAAAAAAAAAGCAGCAGTTACATTTTTTGTTTTTTAGGTTTTTTTTTTTTTTGCCTCCAGGGCTATTGCTGGGGCTCGGTGCCTGCACTATGAATCCACTGCTCCTAGAGGCCATTTGTTCCCATTTTGTTGCCCTTGTTATTGTTATTATTGTTGTTGTTGTTGGATAGGACAGAGAGAACTCAAGAGAGGAAGGGAGACAGAGAAAGGGGAGAGAAAGACAGACACCTGCAGACCTGCTTCAGTACTTATGAAGCAACCCCCTCTGCAGGTGGGGAGCCAGGAGCTTGAACTGGGATCTTTATGCCCCGTCCGCGCACTTCAAGTCAAGTAGTTACTTCTATAGAAAGTGTATTGTCTGCATCAGGCTTACATGTTTATTTTGTATAATTACTAGTATATTCTAATCATGTTGTGTTAGTAACTCATTTAATCTTCACAAGAGTCTATAAAATAGGCACTGTATTGTTCCCATTTTGAAAATATGAAAATGAAGATACAATGAGGTTAAGCAACTTTCCAAAGGTTCCACAGATAATAAATAGTGAAAGCAGTATTCACAGTTGCATCTTTGACTCTAGAGACAGTGCTCTCAAACATCATTTTACACTGCAATGTCTTTGAGGGGAAGTGAGGGGAAAGGAGCAGGTTGGCTGTTGAGAGATGTACTGGGGGAAGGGGTGGGGTGGGGTAGGGGGACTAACACTCCCATGCACAATCCACCCTTTGGTGCTATTGCTGCAATAGGATGAGAGTAATTTGGCCCTATAAGGTAAATGGCAGGATAGGGGCTGTTTAACCCGAAGATTTTCCAAGTCAACTGCTTCTCATCCTTGGCCCACTTCCTGAAAACTCCTTGTGCCTCAGCTTTGGAAACTCTTTGAGGACAAAGAGCTCATTTCCTGTGGCCAGGAAGGACGGGACAAGTTCCTCTCCCTCATTAAAGGCTCATAAAAGTGTTTCAAGGAGCCTGACTTATGGCTCTGCTGTTGTCAAGACCTCCTTCTGCAAGAAGCCACTCTGGTAATTTGGTGCTAGGAGATGTGCAGGAGAAACCAGCTCCTTTGAGTCCAGGAATTATTTATGATCCTAAGAAGAGAGAATGTCATTTGGAGAGATAACAAGCTTTCCCCAGCACAACAGCCTGTTAAATGTGCCACAAGAGATGGCAGGCAGCTTCAGACCCAGCTAGGAAACCTTGAGAGATCTTGTGCATGTGGCTGTCTGTTCCTATGAAAGCTCTTGGGTTGGTAACAGCCAGTAATGATGAAGTGTTTATAGCTGAACCAAGATGTGTGCTGAATGTTTTTGATATGCCAATTTATTTAATACTCACAATATTTCTATGTTACTTTGTAAATGTGGAAATTGAAAAATGGAGAAATTAAGTTACATGGTCATGGTCATATAGCTAACGAATGAGTAGTCAAATGAATATTTTAACACAATTAAGCTCATCTCCATGTATGTATTCTTAAACACCAGCAATCACAGCTTAGAATGAAATTCAGGGGGCAAGGGTAGATAGCATAATGGTTATGCAAAGAGACTCTCATGCCTGAGGCTCCAAAGTCCCAGGTTCAGTCCCCTGCACCACCATAAACCAGAGCTGAGCAGTGCTCTGGTAAAAAAATAAAAAAATAAAAAAACCCAAAAACTCAGGTTTTTGGGTTTTTTTTTTCCTCCAGGTTATCACTGGGGCTCATCGCCACACTACAAATCAACTGCTCCCTGTGGCCATTTTTTTTTCTTTTCTATTTTATTCAATAAGACAGAGTAAAATTGAGAAGGGAGGGGGAGATAGAGAGGGAGAGAGAAAGATAGATACCTGCACACCTGCTTTACTGCTTGTGAAGATTTCCCCCACAGGTGGAGAGCAGGGGCTTGAACCCCAGTTTCTGCATGGGTCTCTGTGCTTAGAACTATGTGCACTTAAGCCAGTGTGCCACCACCCAGTCCCCTGAAATTCAGATTTAAATTAACCCATTAAGGATATGTGTACATATATATATATAAGTGTATATTCAAAATTATCTTTAGATAATCTCATAAAATGTCAATAAAGTTTAAGATATTGGGGGTTGAGTGGTAGCACAGAGGGTTAAATGCAGGTGGTGCAAAGTGCAAGGACTGGCATAAGGATCCCAGTTTGAGTCCTCAGCTCCCCAACTGCAGGGGAGTCGCTTTACAGGTGGTGAAGCAGATCTTCAGGTGTCTATATTTCTCTCCTCCTTTCTGTCTTCCCCTCCACTCTCCATTTCTCTCTGTCCTATCCAACAATGACGGCAATGACAAAAACAATAATAATAACTACAACAATGATAAATAACAAGGGTAACAAAAGGGAAAAAATAGCCTCCAGGAGCAGTGGATTCATAGTGCAGGCACCAAACCCCGGTGATAACCCTGGATACAAAAAAAAAGAGTTTAAGTTATTTAGTTTGAAGTAAATGTTAAAGAATCATTGGACTACACTAATGGAAGAAGAAAAGTCTTTATGCAAATGTTAAGTTTAAGATATTTAGTTTGAAGCAAATGTTAAAGAACCATTGGACTACACTAAAGGAAACAGAAGGAAAGTCTTTACACAAATGTTTAAGCTTTTACAATACTCTACCTTTAGGAAAACTACCAGATCCCTAGCAAAATAAGCAGAAAATTCTAACGTGGTCCTCCCTACCTACAGTACTGACTCTTTTAATATGCAATTTCTGTGACCTTACCCACATGCACTTGTCATATGATATCCTGTTGCAGGATTAAGAGGAACCATAGCGACTTACATCTTAAGGCAGAGAAGAAAATTCAATGAGAGAAGGGATTTTTATGACCAAGACTAAATGAACTTGTTATAATAAGATACTATGAGGCTAGCTCTGGATAATCCTATGTTTGAATACTCAATCTGCTATTTACTAAGTGTGTGACCTTGGACAATTTGCTTAGCTTCCTCAAGTCCTATTTTATTGATCTGTCTATAGTAGTACTACTGGGTTGAGAAGGTTGAACTATACATTTATAATGCAAAAGCTTAAGTATAAATCATACCAGGCACTAGTTTTTAAAAGCTGTTTGACCTAAAACTGATCATGTCGTCACTCTGAATCATATTTATCCTCATCTGCAATATGGGAATTATCATCTGCAATATGCAACATTTATCCTCATCTGCAAAAAAAGTTTAACTGTACTTGCTTAACAACTTCAGAGGTCACTGTAAGGAAACAACTTGTCTCAAGTTTGTGCGAGGATGCTATCGGCTTCTAGGTATAACTGTGAGGAGTTGCTGGGCGACCCCTACTGGAGAAAATAACCCAAAATCTAGGCTTGAAATTAAAAAAAAAAAAAGGACTAAGCTCCACTTTATTATAATTAATTTGTCTCCAGGGTTATCTCTGGGGCTCAGTGCCTGCACTACAGATCCACTGCTCCTGTAGTCATTTTTTTCGATTTTTTTTATTTTGGATAGGACAGAGAGAAATTGAGAGAGGAGGGGAAGATAGAGAAAGAGAGAGAAAGATAGACACCTGCAGACCTGCTTCACCAGTTCACCCTGCAGGTGGGTATCCGGGGGCTTGAAACGGAATCCTTTGTTCAGGTCCTTATGCTCCATACTATGTGCGCTTAACCTGGTGCGCCACCGCCCGCTCCCCGATTCAGTTCCACTTTAGCCACTTAGTGTGGCTGTGTGACGTCGGGTGAACAACCAAGCCTCTCGGCTCTTCCACTTTCCATTCTATCATGTCAGATTAACCATACTGACATCACATAACCTCATGAATCATATTCTGCAGGAAAGTGTTAAAACTGTGTTAAGAGGTTAAGCAATGTTCGCTGCATTCAGATCAAAGCTTAGCCAAATTCAGTCCACCTCCTTCTTCCAGGTGGGAAAAGTACGCGGCGTTTCCACGCAGAGCTCTGGTAGAAGACATGCTCCCAGCGGGACTGCTGGGGTCCCCCGCCTCCCCACAGCCCCCGCCCTCCCAGCCGTTGCCATGGCCACCGGTTCAGCCCCGGAGCAGCACCTAGGCGTGTTCAGCTCTATCCCCGCCTTTCCGGCGTCTCCATTGGCTGTAGATGGCACGTGATGCGATTGGTATGCTAATATATGGTAATCGCTTCATGCCCCTCCTTCCCGGGCGCTGTCCGAGCCGCCAGCAGGGTGCGCGGCGCGGAGCCGAGGGGGCGGGCTGAGGGGCGGCCCCCGGGAGAGAGCGGCCAGGTGGAGGAGGAGCGCGAACGCGACCCCAGGTAACGGGCGGGCGCCTGCGCGTTGGGGCCGGCCGGCGGCCGACCGGCGGCGCGCTGAGGACCCCGGCAGCCGCGCGGCAGGCTTAACCCTTTGGACACCCAGCTGTCACGGCCGGGCCTGGGGCGCGGCGGATGGGCCGGGCCTCGCGACGCGGGACTTCTCCGTGGGCGCCGGCGGACAGGCGCCCGAGCCCAGATCTGCGGCGCAGGGGCGGCGCGGGGAGCCAGTGCGAGGGGCCGAAGGACTGACCCGCGGCGCGGCGCGGGCTGCAGGGGGGCTGCGGGGCCGGACTGCGGGCGGCTGCGGGGACCGGCTGCGGCACGACACTCGCGCGGCTTCGGGGGCCGAGCTCCTTCCGCAGCCCGGGCGCTGCGCGGCCTGCGGGGAGACCCGGGGTCGGCCTGACCTCCGCCCCCGACCCCCCGCCCGCGCCTGACAGCCCGGCCGCTGGCACCCTGGGCCCCGAGTCAAGTTGGAGTCCCCAGTTAAACGAAGGCAAGATCGGTGCTGGGGGAGGGGGTACCAGCATTGATTGTCGCTGCTGGGAGCAGAGGACAGTCCCCTCAAAGAAAAGCAGGCCCCAAGTGGTGCCGGATCGAGGAGGAGGGATGCCCAGCAAAGGGGCTGCCCCCCTGCTTTCTGGGCTCCGCTGTTGACCAGACACTTAAGGGAAAAGGTCACGGCCGGACACCTGGATCGGGTCTGTCATGTCCAGAGGAAGCGTCTGTGTTGCGTGAGTTTCTTCTAACATTTCTTACAAGGCGTGGTTTAAATTCATGTTCCTCACCCTCTCTTTCCCCTCCACACAGGTCTGCTACACAAGTGTCTTCTTTTAATTATTACCCCCTCATCCCACCCCACCCCACCCCCACCACCGTCACCAATTCACTAAGGCTGGTGGCTGCTTTAAGCTCAGTGTGTAATTTAGCTTTCATCACAATAGAAACGGTAGGATGGGCCATGTGCCACTACTATTAAGCTTGCCTGAGAGGTGGCTGGGGATATCTTTCTGTCTGTCACCAGTAGCAATGAAAAAACAGGCTAATGTCCCAACGATATCAATAGACTTTATGAATCTAAAGTCATTTCTTCTAAATCAAGGGGAACAACATGGTTCTACATGAAAAACACAAGAAAACAGTTTGATTTTTTTTTTTTTGCAAGTGAAGTGCAAATTGCACTTTGTTCTTGATGTCTTTTATCACAGGACAGCAAACATTTGCTAGATGCTAGGCATCTTGGAGGTGCAAAGAGGAAAAGATAATTAGGCCTTGTCGTCAAAGAACTAGTGGGAAAATTGCCAGTGATAGTGATAACTGTATAATAGATATGGATATTGAGATCTGTGCATATACAGAGAAGATGGTCAGGGAGGGCTTTCCAGAGAACTTGTCTAAATACAGGCTTAAAAGACACAGACGTTTGCTTTGCAGAAAAGATTGGGAACATTGGGACCCTTAAGGTAGAGGAAGCAGTTAATACAGATACTTTAAAAATGAATTTCTGATGCCTTGGCTTCTTTCCCTGTTCTATAACTTTCCAAAAGTAGTCTGGCACTCTAATCCCCATCACGGTTTCCGTGGTGTTTTCCTTCTTGCTGAGTTTCCTCCCACTCCCCCCACTTTTTCCTCTCATCAGTTTTTCTGAGCCTCACTCTTAATCTTTGTTACTCATATCTTTTCAAGTATGGGCCCAATGTATGGATATGGGAAAAAGAGGGTTTATAGTAACACAAGATCTAATACCTGAATAGAATATGCACTCGACATGATCAGAAAGGTAAAATCTGTGAAGGCAAATTTGTAGGCTCAGAAAATGAGTAATAAGATCAAAAGATGGAAGAATCTGGAATAAGAGTGAATCTGGACTGATGTGGATCAGCACAAGCAGTTCAGAACTAAGATGATGAAATCATGGAGAAATGTTAACACCCACTGTTGCATGGTTTCAGCCATGTAGAGCAGGAGGGCTGGATCTGGAACAGATAGCACCATCTCTTCAGTAGAATATTTCCAGCACTTGTTTCTATTCTCTTTCCCATTCTTTTCTTTCTCCCTACCATCCTTTTATGACCCCTCTTTCCATCCACAATTCACATTTACTGGGATCCTACTAAGATCTGGACTATCAGAGCAAAGACAGTTTTGTTCTGTTGCCTTCACTTCTAGAACTATTAATAGTTCATTTTACCAGTAAGCCATCAACTGGTCACTGTTTTTACTCCCTGATTATTTAGAGATAGCAGGGATGAGCCCAGAATTGGCTAAACAGTAGCCTATATCCCTAAAACTCATCTAATGATTAAATCAGGTAGCAATTTTTTAGCTTTATTTATACCAAAATTTAATTTTAGAATGGATTAATGTGAATTTTTGATAAATCCCTATATGACAGTCAGACCATGTGAAGAAGGTGACACTGGGTTGTGATATGCCTAGTCTGGACTGCTAAAATCAACAAAGTCTGTGTTAGAGAATCGCCTGTGCTAATTTAAGCACTCTTCTCAATCAGCATGTTTACTGGGCACCGGCTTGTGTGCAAACACTGAACTGCATTTGAGCTTTGGAAGAATCAGAGAGGCAGTATAAAATAGGGGTTATTCTGAGCTAAACAAGAATTCAGATCCCAGTTCTGCTGGGTGACTTGGGTGAGTTATTTTAATTCATTTCTTCATCTGTAATAATATACCCTATCTCATATATTTGTGTAAATCAATTCAGTCTATTCAAAGTGCTAAACTTTGAAAAGAAGAGAACATTCGCTATGGACTATGATTATCAAGATAGCACAGCCCCCCACCCTTCACCCCTCACCCCCAGCAATACAGTGAAACTTGCTATATTGAGAGAAATATGGTGGAAAGGATTCTTGTGCAGAAAAAATAATGTTTACAGAATATGGAAGAAAGTTTTCATAGCTCAGTTGATGAGATGGGTCAGTTTAGCAAGATGAGAAGATTTAGGCATATAAATTATAGGATTAGAAGAGTTGGTTGGAACCAACATTTAACAAACACTAAATGTCATATTTAGGATCTGATTTTATCCTGTATGGTAGAAATCCTTACAGTGCTTTATATGGGAAAAAGGGAGTCATGAATGTAGTGTTTATGAAGGTTCTAGGTCAGGGATGTATCACAGCGGTAGAATACATGCTTTATCTGATTTTGACTCTCAGTTTGATCATTGGCACCAAAATAAATAAATAAATAAATAAATAAATAATTGTTTTAAACAATAATGTAAAGAATAAATCTCAGTAGGGATAAAAACAGAAATGTACAGCTAGTTGGTCGTTTAAAAAATCTGGATGTTGGGGACAAGGAATTGAATTAGGGGCGATGGCAAAGGAAATAAAAGGAGATAGTTTCAATAACTGTTATAGAAGAAAATTGAAAATAATTTTGTGACTGACTGGCTGTGGAGGACAAGAAATAAAATCAAATAAAGCCTTAAATATGGGTGACAAGATGAATAGAAACAGAACAGGCAGAAAGGAAGCCAGTGGGGGGTGAGAAGAGAAAAAGTAAATGGTAGGTGCCTGGAGGTGATACTGTGTATCTCATAGTTATTTGGAAGTGGGGGAGAAGAGTTAGTGTTCAAAAGATAGAATTCAGTGAGTTTTGTATAGAAAGTGACAATTGAAGCCATACAATTTGTTTTGTTCACCACAGTTAGCAGCATATGGAGCAGAAATGGAGTATAGGAGACTAAGAGCTGAATGCTGGAGATTGCCCCCATTGGGGGAGGTAGGAAGATGAAGTGGGGTTAATATTTTAGGAAACATTTTTAATATCAAAAGCAAGGGACCATCTAATTTATTCATCTAACAAATGCATTTTCCTTAGGCCTATTTTGTGTACCTCATAGATATCATCCTGATTATAGACGCAATGCTAGTTGTGAAGTTATACTCTCACAGAATCAAGCAAAGAAAGTATTTCAAGCTAGAACTGATCAGCACTGTGAAATTGTACAGAAAAAGTGGGAGATATCTGTTGCCCTTAGTAAGCAAGTCATTGAGAATAATAATTTAGTGAGATGGCCATGGGATTTTTTTTTTTTTGCCACCAGAGTGTTATTTATTTATTTATTTATTTATTTAATTTAATAATGAACAACAAGTCTGTTGGATAAGAGGGGCACAATTTCACACAGTTCCCACCACCAGAGTTCTCCATCCCACTCCCTCTATTGGAAGCTTTCCTATTCTTTATCCCTCTGGGAGGATGGAAACAGAGTCATTATGGGCTGGAGAAGGTGGAAGGTCTGGCTTCTGTAATTGCTTCCCTGCTGGACATGGTTGTTGGCAGGACGATTTCTACTCCCAGCCTGTTTCTGTCTTTCCCTAGTGGGGCAGGGCTCTGGAGAGGTGTGATTCTAAGACTCATTGATGAGGTCATCTGCCCAGGGAAGTCACGTTGGCATCATGGTAAGAACCCAAATCTCACCTGAGTGGTTTTGTTTGTTTTCGCTGGCATTTCAGATCTACTTGATTCCACCATTTTAGTGGTAGCTCTCTCTCTCCCCCCCACCTCTGTGTCTCTTTCTCTTGCTCTCTTGCTCTCTCTCTTTCTCTTGCTCTCTTGCTCTCTTGCTCTCTCTCTTTCTCTTGCTCTCTTGCTCTCTCTCTTTCTCTTGCTCTCTCTATCTCTCTCTTTCTCTTGCTCTCTCTCAGCACAGGGAGAGAGAGAGATACCACAGTACTGTTCCATGGCTTTTCAAGCTTTCCATTTGTGTCGTGCTTTTCCATGTGTTAGCTGGGGACTTGAACCCAGGTCCTCACACTCTACTGGGTGAACTATCTCCTGGGCCCAACCATAGGGATATACAAAACTAATTTAAAAGGGTTGTGGCATAGATGCCGGTAAGAAATTGTGGTCCAGGAGGTACTGCAGTGGGTAAAATACCGGATTATCAAGGATGAAGTCCCAAACTCCATCTGCAGTGCATGTACCAGAGTGATGCTCTGTTTCTCTTTCTCTCCTATGTCTCTCAATAATAATCAAAATATTTTACAAAAAAAAAAAGAAAGAAAAGAAATTGAGAGAACATAAAGACCACCTTTTTTTAAATGTTTTCCAGTGAAAGGACGAAGAGAAATAGGAAAGTGGTTAGTAAAGATAGAAGAGTCAAGTAAAAGATTTGTTCTTTGTTTCATTATTTTAGTTGTCCTGAAATATCATTCTTATTCTTTCATCATCTCAATAGCAGTTAAGCAATTAATTTCTTAAACTTACTGTTCTGATAATAACCTGGACATTTTATTGAGCAGTAAGAGTATAGTTTCCATTTATGGATTACTTACTATGTGCTAAGCACTCAGTGTACACTATATTCATTATCCCACTTAATCCTCACTGTATTGGATTATAACCACACAACTTCTTGGATGCATAAAAAGGCACTATTGCCTGAGACGACATAATTTGTGACCAATAAGGGACTAGACCTGTTTCATGATTGTAAAACCTGAGTAACTCCCAGGGTCCTGCATTCAGGATTCACATTTGGTTTCATGTTCTCTGGTTGGTATCTTGTACTTGTGAATTTTTAAACAGAGATTTTGCATTTTCATTTTTCTCTGTGACCACAAGCTATGAAACTAGTTCTGCCTAAAGAATATCGTGTCCTGAAGTTGAGAAAACATTCTGTGCTGCATCATGTGTATCGATTGTGTGGGTTGGAGTCCCTTCTGCATTGCAGTGCACGATCACATTTTTCTGTGGTGAGGACCATTTCAGACTCCTGAGTTGAGTGGTATGTAAGAGCTTTCAGTGAGAGGATATTTTGAAATTCAAGTAGATACTCAACAGCATGAAGAGAATAGGGGGTAAAGAGGCAAGAAATTATTTATACTGGCTGACTTCTAGAAATTCCTTGTCATCTCTTCAGAGTACTATTGCATATTCAGAGTATTTTGCCTCCTTCATTCCTTCCTCTACCATATAAAGGTCAAAACCAGAAAAATACAACTTTTGATATGATTTTTATTTTTTGGATTTACAATAATTTCTTAGGACTGACAGGATATATAGTTTGTATGGTTTTCGTGCTTATTACTTTCTCAAAAATGACTTTTTAAAAAAATAGTGTTATTTATTTATTATTGGATAGAGACAGAGAGAAATTGAGAGAGGAGGGGAAATAGTGAGGGAGAGAGACAGAGAGACACCTGCATCCCTGCTTCACACTTGTGAAGCTTTTCCCCTGCAGGTGGGGACCAGGGGCTTGAACCTGGGTCGTTGTGCACTGTAGTGTGTGCACTTAAGCAAGTGTGCCACCACCTGGCCCCCTTTTTTATTGTTGTTGTGGTGGTTGTTGTTGATATTGTCATTGTTGGATAGAACAAGAAGAAATTGAGAGAGGAGGGAAAGATAGACACTTGCAGACCTGCTTCACTGCCTATGAAGCGACTCCCCAGCAGGTGGGAAGTGGGGGGCTCAAACTGGGATCCTTATGCCAGTCCTTGCGCTGGTCCTTGCATTTCACACCACCAGCGCTTAGCCCACTGAGTTACCGTCCAACCCCCTTAAAAATGACTTTTACTTGCCCTCTTGCTTACGTACCCTCTTGTTCTCACTCTAGGTCATCATGAATAACCCTTTGAGCAGGTTATTAACTTAGTTCTGACACTGCTGATACTGAAAAAGACCAAGTCCTAACACTAGTCAGCCTCAACCTACATTTCCTTTGTGGGGGAAATCAGACAAAACTATGATTGTTGGGGGCCAGGTGGTGGCACACTGGCTAGAACAGACATGCTACAGTGTGCAGGGTCCCAGGTTCAAGCCTCTGTTCCCCACCTGCAGTGAAAGAGTGTTGCAGGTGTCTCTCCTCTCTTCATTTCTATCTCTGCCTCCCCTCTTAATTTCTCTCTGTCTCTGTCCAATAAGTAAATATTTAAAAAATATTCAAATTGTCTTGCTTCCTGTTATTACTTGTCTCTCCCATTCATAATGCTTGTTCTCTTTTTTCTTTTTCCTTTTTTTTTTTTTTTGCCTTCAGGGTTATCACTGGGGCTTGGTGCCAGTACTGCTCCTGGTGGCCAATTTTTTCCCATCATTATTATTGTAGTTGTTGTTTGATAGGACAGAGAGAAATTGAGAAGAGAGGGAGAGATAGAGAAGGAGAGAGAAAGGTAGATAGATACTTGCAGACTTGCTTCACTGCTTGTGAAGTGTTCTCGCTACAGGTGGGAAGCACGGGCTTCAACCCTGGTCCTTGAGTGAGTCCTTGTGCTTAGTACTGTGTGTGTTTAACCATGTGCACCATCACCTAGCCCTTGTTCAAACTTTCTAATCTAGGTGAGTCTAAAAATATGTGAGATTAATATATGTAAAGAAATGTTAGAAAGCAAAGTTTAGATGTCTGTGTGTTCTCCACGGTATCCTATTCATACTGATGGTATAACCTCCGTAAGATACTATAGCGGTTCATCAATTGCTGTGTAACAAATTAACCCCTTAACTTGCTGCATAACAAATTAAATCCTAAACTATCAATTTAAAACAAAAAGCTTCTCTACCTTCTAAGATTCAGTTCAGTCATTCTAGCCTAGAAACTTTCTTTTTTTATATTTTTAATTTTTTTTATTTATAAAAGTAAAATCTTTTTATTTTTTATTTATAAAAATAAATATTTTTATTTTTTATTTATAAAAGTAAAAACCATAGGATAAGAGGGGTACAACTCCACATAATTCCCACCACCAAAACTCCATATCCCATACCCTCCCCTGATAGTTTTCCTATTCTTTAACCCTCTGGGAGTATGGACCCAAGGTCATTATGGGATGTAGAAGGTGGAAGGTCTGCCTTCTGTAATTGCTTCCCAGCTGAACATGGGAGTCGACAGGTCGATCCATACTCCCAGCCTGCCTCTTTCTTTCCCTATTGGGGTGGGGCTCTGGGGAAGCGGAGCTCCAGGACACATTGGTGGGGCTGTCTGTCCCGGGAAGTCTGGTTGGCATGGTAGTATCTGGAACCTAGTGGCTGAAAAGAGAAAGCCAAATAAATTGTTGACTAATCATGAACCTAACAGCTGTAATAGTGCAGATGAAGAGTTGGGGGTGTCTCCGTTTTGTAGATAGCTAGTAGGCCTATTTTAGTTATATTACAAAGGGCCTGTGGCTATAGTAGTTTTTTTTTCTTTTTTTTTTTTCCTGAGCCTGACATCTGATATGCAGGTGGATCCAAGTTATTGTCTGGGGAGGTGATGTCATGGCTGGAAAAAGGACCAGAAAGCTGGATCAGGGAAGAAAGTAGCTTCCAGATATGGGAAAGGTGTATAAATACTGTTGACTGTAAAACCCATGAATTTGATATGATCTGGGGCCCATATTCACCTTAGGAACCTATGTAACCTCTGCATCCCTGTAGCTCACACTCTGTGGTCATAAGTAGGAATGTTTCAAGCTGCCCAATTTCAGGACCCATCTTCCTCAGGTGTAGCATAGAGTATGTTGTCCAGCCTCCCTTTAGAGGATAGAACATTCTCTATCACTGTTGATCCACATTGAAGGCAAGGTCCTATAGGGGCCCACGAGGGGTCTGTTGTGTTGTTCCTGATAGAGATGACCAGTAACATTGGGGAGAGGGATTTATTTGAGGTCTAGGCCCATCATGTCTGTCTGGGAATCTCAGGACACCCCTACTAGGGCCCTAGCTGATGGGGTGGCCTGATAGTGACTAAAGAGTCATCGTTAAAGTATGCCAGTCTCTTGCCTTTATTCAGCTTTTGCAGTCCTTACTTTGATAAGGTTAGCTTTGGAGTGAGTAAGGGAAGTATAATAGGAAGTAGGTGAGGAGGGTATTTAAGTCTAAGTAGACACTATTTCATTATGAACTTTATACTGACTCGTTGCAGACTATTGTGTACTTTTGTTTTCAGGTATATATTTTGCTCTAATTTATAGATACATGTGAACATATGCCCTATCTCATGGGACCTGGTCTATATCTAGGTTTTGGGACTTTGTTAGGAAGTGAACCACCTGAAATAGAATTAGAGAATCCTATGAAAGGAAAGGTCTCACACAAGTAATGAGGCTAAAGGGTTAACATTCCATGCCTGATGTCTCTGGACACAGTCTGAAGTGAAGCATGCTGAGGTGGTATTCATTGCGTTTATTAGGTTGGGATCAGCAGATGCAATATCATTTGGTATGAATTAAGAGAAGCATGCAGGAGAGTGAGCCCCACCCTAGAGGTTCCAGGACTGGGGGAAACACCCAATCAAAAAGATACGTGTACACCTATGTTCATAGCAGCACAATTAGTAATAGCTAAAACCTGGAAGCAACCCAGGTGCCCAACAACAGATGAATGGCTGAGAAAGCTGTGGTATATATACACAATGGAATGCTACGCAGCTATTAAGAACAATGAACCCACCTTCTCTGACACATCTTGGATGGAGCTAGAAGGAATTATGTTAAGTGAGCTAAATCAGAAAGACAAAGATGAGTATGGGATGATCCCACTCAAACAAAAATCTCTGGGTTGAGGGTGAGGGTGGATGTTTGGCTTCACTGGGGAGGATGGGATGGGACACAGTCTTTTGGTGGTGGGAATGGTGTTTATGTACACTCCTATTAATTTTTAGTCATATAAATCATCATTTAATTAATACGAGAGGGGAAAATTGATTGAATGTCTCAAACTTTTTAATGCACAGACCATAGGCTGAATCTTTGATATGTTGATATGTTGACTCTCTTAAAAGCTTAGGAGAACAGGGAGAACAGAAGCAACCAGTGGCACAGCTATATGCAAATAATATCAAAGGACATAAATTATGTTGTGTATGATACAGCAAATCCTAACAAAGGAATTTTTCAAAGTTAACCCAATTTCCAAATAATTTGATTACAGCAATAACTATTGCCTTCTTAAACCATAGCTTTTATTTCTATTTCTTTTTTTTTTTTTTTTAATCATCAGAGCACTGCTCAGCTCTGGCTTATGGTGGTTAGGGATTGAACATGGAAGCTCAGAGCCTCATAACTTTGAGTTCCTAAATCCTTGAATACAGTAAATAATTAGTAACTGGTTATCAAGTATGCATAACAATAACAATGCAAAACCTTGGTACAGTTTCTACTCTTTTTCTTTTTATTTCTTTTTTTTCCTTTTTTAAATTAGTGATTTAATATTGATTTATAAAATTATAACAGGGGTATAATTCCACACTATTCCCACCACCAGAGTTCTATTCCCCACTCCCTTGATTGGAAACTGCAGTAGTTTACCCAAGGTCTCAGATATGGGTTGACTATTATTTCTTTAACTGTCTATATTTACATATATTTGCCCACTTTTTTCCTTATGGTCCTGCCTTCTTTTCTAAGTCACACCTACACCTACTACTACTTCCAAAAGTCCTTTCTTTTTTCTCCTTTCTCTGGGTCCTGATGGAATTGGTGTTCAGAGCCCTTTGTTCATCTTCCCCTAACATTTATCCCCCTTTGGAAGTATGGCAGAATTCTTCATGGGATGCAGAAGATGGGAGTTCTGGCTTCTATAATTGTTTTTCTGCTAGGCATGGACGTCGGCAGGTCGAGCCATATCCCCAGTCTGTTTTTATCTTTCCCTAGTGGGTTAGGACTTTGGAGAGGTGAGGTTCCAGGACACATTGGTGAGGTTATCTGCCCAAGAAGTTCAAGATGGAATCATAGTAGCACCTGCAACTTGTTGACTGAAAAGTGGTAAGATAAAAATCAGGACAAACTGCTTAACAAACAGGAACCAAAAAGGAATAGAGCAGATGATAACTGAGATCTTAGCGTGGAAAGAAGCTAGTAAGTCTATTTTAGGTATGTCCTAGGGACCCATGACTTTAGTAATTTTTACAGAGTTTGATAGCTAACATGGAGACAGACTAAAAATATTGTCTGTGAAGATGATTTCAGAATTGAGAATAGGGCTAGAAAGCTGGGTTAGGATAGAGAACAGTTCCCAAAATTGAAGAAAATATATAAATACAGTTTACTGTTTACCTCATCGATCTGACCTGGGACATATATATATATATATATTTTTTTTTCATATTTAGCATAGAAGCATGTATAACCTGAGTCCCTGTCAGCCTGAGCTCACAGTCCATGGTCACAGTTGGGAACATTCTAGGCTGAACTCATTTTAGGACCAGCCTTCCTTGAATGGCAGAGTAAGATGACCCAGCCACCTTTCAGAGAGTGGGGCAATCCTTACTTACCATTGTTACTTTATAGGACAAAGAAATTGAGAGAGCAGGAAGAGAAACAGAGACACCTGCAGCCGTGCTATACCACTCATGAAGCTTCCCTTTTGCACGTGGAGACCAAGGGTTTCAACCTGGGTTCTTGCACATGGTAATGTGCGTGCTGAATTACTCAGCTCCTACTCAATTCTTTGAAAATTATATTGCAGGGCTGGGTGGTGGCACATCTGGTTCAGCGCACTTGTTACCATGTACAAGAACCCAGGTTTGAGCCGCTGGTCCCCATCTGCAGGGGGAAATCTTTGAGTGGTGAAGCAGTGCTGCAGGTCTTTCTCTGTCTCTCTCTGTCTCTCTCTCTCTCTCTCTCTCTCCCCCTCCCTCCCTCCCCTCTCTTTTTCCCCTTCCTTCTTAATTTCTGACTGTATCTATTCAGTAAATAAATAAAGATGATTTTAAAAAAGAAAATTATATTGCAAAATATCTAGCAATGTACTATATGATAAATACACCTGTCTTTATCTCACTGTTTAGAAACCCATATATAATTGCAGCTAAGTGTTCAGCTATAAAGGAAGCATTGTCTTGGGCCAGCAAGATAGCTCATCTGGATAGTGTACCTGCTGTGCAGTTTGTTACCTAGGTGTGAGCCTGGTCCCTACAGCACTGAAACTTCAGTACTATGATATCTTCCCCTCTCTTCCTCTGTCTCTGTCTCTGTCTGAAAAAAAATTCATCTCAGGGCAGTGAAGAAAAACATCATGTAAGTCAAAGACTTTTTAACTTGCCAACTTATTGACTTATTTGCCTTGTTTCTGTTTGTAAGTTCCTGCCCCACTCATATTCTGAAATTAATTCTACTTCATGTGGAAAATCATATAATGAGCTCCTAGTCCAAAGAGACCTTCTTCAATAACAAAGTAAATATCAATTCACTACTTAAACATTTGCCTATAATCTTTATAAAGGCAAGGTCCATGTCTGGTTTACCTGCTGCTGTTTGTAACACCAGGCACTAGTAGATGCTTAATAAACACTTGGTAAATGATTGATAACACTCCATTCTTGATAGTTATGTCCCATTCCTGCTATGCAGAGCCTGTCACCTCTGATCACACAGAATCCTAGGCCTGAGTTCATTTTCTCGTATGACTTAGACTTTTGGACCTTGCTCTTCTCTTTCATCTTCCCATCAGATCTGACCTTTAGGAAGTTTATTCTTTGCTCTACTTATCACTAAAGTTCTTCTTCCTCACTTCATCTTCCTAACTAAGAATATTGGCTAAATGCTCCTAGAAAAAAATTCTTTTCTGCAGGTCCAAAAAGGATGACAGAGGACCTAGTGGGGGTTGTATTGTTATGTGGAAAACTGAGAAATGTTATGCATGTACAAACTATTGTATTTACTGTCAAATGTAAAACATTAATTCCCCAATAAAGAAATTTAAAAAATAGAACTTAAAACCACATACACACACAAAAAAACCCATTCTTTTCTCTGGCTGAGGTAGATAGCATAATGAGACTCTCATGCCTGAGTCTCTGAAGTCCCAGGTTCAATACCCTGCACCACCATAAGCCAGAGCAGATGAGTGAGTGCTCTGGTAAGAAAAAAAAAAAATTATTTTCTGGATAAACATCCAGAATGCAAATTTACTATATTTTGAATTATTTGAATGGAACAGAATCATACTCAGTTTTTGAGAGAAACAGGAACAAGCCCCATATAAAGTGAGGCCAGAAACCAAGTTTTAAAATCTTGTGAGTCTGTTAAATTGGTTAAGTTATAAATTTCACAATTCAATGCAAATTAATCTTTTAATGCAATATAAGGAGAGGAGGGACTTAAGTGGATGTGTAAGTATAGTTGCCAAGGAAACTTCCTTCTTGACCAAAATAAAGAGAATCTCATAGGAATTTATAAAGGCCTAAGAAAGCAATGTAACCTGACCTTTCTCTTCTCTTCCTGGTGGGGGAAGAAATTGATATAGAAACAGTGGGTACTTATAAAGGTAGCTCTAGGCTTTTCTAGAAACTTCTCTTTTGTGAACTAGGACTGAGTAATAGAGTTCAAGGCAAATGTGACAGATATTATAAGCTACTTGTTCCTTCCGAGGAAACATCTAGAAATGCAGACTTCCTCTGAAATCATCTCTGAAGTGCCATCCATTGATCCAACAGATACTTACTCAGATCTATTCAGCACATTGTAAATGTTTTATTACCCCAAAGCAAATATGATCATAACAGGTTGATAACAATTTTGAAGGTACTGTATTTCATCTGCTGAATAATCCTTGAATTTTGTCAAAATTCAACTTTTAGTAGGTGGTGATATGAACTTAGCTAAGTAGTTTAATTTTTGAATTAAAAACATAAGCACGAATATATCTTGTGCTGTATTTTTATTCTTAGGCTACTGCTGCTAAGCAAAACCTAACTCACTGACCTATAAACTCACACCCCAAGGTTTGTGTTCACTTAGTGACATCATCTAAATTGGCCCACCTTTTTTTGTTGTTACATGATCTTTACTGGGGTTTCTTGTCATTGTGATTCCACTGCTTCTGGAAGATACTTTCTTTTCAGTTTTTTCAAATTGTGAGAGGAAAAGCAAGGACAGATACTATAGCACTGCTCCTGAAGCTTCACTTTTGCATGATTCTCCCACATGGTGGCCAGGGATTCAAACCTGGTTAAGTGTGCTTTCTGTAGGCCAAGCTATCTCTCCACACTGAGACCCACTTCTCTCTCTCTCTCTCTCTCTCTCCCTCTCCCTCTCCCTCTCCCTCTCCCTCTCCCTCTCCCTCTCCCTCTCCTTCTCCCTCTGTGTGTGTATGTGTGTGTGTATGTGTGTGTGTAATGGTATAAGGTCTAAAATCTTGGCTATAAAATGCATTTGAATTAAAATGTAGAACACTGTACTATGTCTGAGGCCCACTATAACTTTATTTATATACATAATACAAATACATTCATATATTTGTTTATCAGTGAGACTGAAAGAGAGGGAAAGGGAAAGGACCAAAGCAGTACTCTGGCATGTGTAGTGCTGAGATTAAACATGCAACTTCATGCTTGCAACCCAGGTTCTCTACCCACTGAACAACCTCCAAGGTCATGTTTTTCTTCTCACTTTTATTATGTTTTAAATTATAGATAAGGTCTACATGAGGAGGGGTGATTATAGCTAAGCTTTTTTCCCATTTTTGTTGTCCTTGTAGTTATTGTTGCCATTGATGTTCTTGTTGGATAGGACAGAGAAATTGAGAGAGAAGGGGAGACAGAGGGGGGAGAGAAAGATAGACACCTACAGACCTGCTTTACAGCCTGTGAAGTGACTCCCCTGTAGATGGGGAGCTGGGGGCTCAAACCAAGATCCTTAGCCGGTCCTTGCGCTTTGCACCATGCGTGCTCAACCCGCTGCGCTACCACTCGACCCCCAGCTAAGCTCTTTTATATACTACCATTCTGGAGCTTTGTGCTGTACATGGTAGAGTGCCTTTCACTTCCCTGTGGAGAGGCTGTAGGCAGTAATGGTTAACAGTTGGGTGCTAGAGCCAGACTGATGAATTCTAGCCCTGCCACTCATTAGCCATGACCTTCACAACCTTCCTGAAGTCCTCACCTCCCTTTACTCCAGTCTTCTTGTATATCATGGGGATAATAATAGTGCCCACCTTGAAAATTTATAGAATTAAATAGGTTAATATGTATGAAGGGCACAGTAAGTACTGTGTGCGTTTTCTTTTTATTTTTTTTTTTTAATTGCTTCCAGGGTTTTTGTTTTTGTTTTCTTGTCGGGATTTCTCAGTGGCATAATTCCACCCCTCCTAGTGGACTTTTCTTTTTCACTTTTATATAGAAGGGGGAGACAAAGAGAGAAAGAAAGACATGGCACACTACTCCACTGCTCATGAAGCTGTCCCCTGTGTGGTAATCCCATATGATGGATGAGGACTTGAACCTGGGTCCTTGTGCAAGGCAGGGTATTCTCTACCATATGAGCCATTTTCTGACCCCTTTATCTCCTGTGACTCCGAGATAGTAGAGTTAATTCCCCTTGAGATAGTTGAGATGTATAGTTTTCCTTAAATTTGTATACTAAATTTGCACTTAGATTATTTTTATCCTTAATTTAACACTGAAGTTTTCTATTCTACTGAGAGGAGAGAGATAGAGACAGAGAGACACTGGGAATTAAAATAAGAAAGAGAAACTTGACTTTTGGTACAATTTGATGAAATAGTGGTTATTGGGAGTCGGGCTGTAGCTCAGCGGGTTAAGTGCAGGTGGGGCAAAGCACAAGGACCGGCATAAGGATCCCAGTTCGAGTCCCCGGCTCCCCACCTGCAGGGGAGTCGCTTCACAGATGGTGAAGCAAGTCTGCAGGTGTCTGTCTTTTTCTCCCCTCTCTGTCTCCCCCTCCTCTCTCCATTTCTCTCGGTCCTATCCAACAACGACAACATCAATAACTACAACAATAAAAAAAAGCAACAAGGGCAACAAAAGGGAATAAATAATTAAACATTAAAAAAAAATTTAAAAAAATAAATAGTGGTTATTTCAAGATTTTACGTATTTATTTACTTTGATTTATTATTGGATAGAGACAGAAAAAACTTGAGGCAAGGGGAGGCACAGAGGGAAAGAGACACCTGCAGCCCTGCTTCACCACACGTGATGCTTTTACCAGAGGCTTAAACCTGCGTCCATATGCACCTAAATAGGTGCACCACTGCCTGGCCCCAAAATAGTGGTTATTTCATAAAGGATACTGAAAGTATCTTTTATATAATCATTATATCATCTCCCCAATCCATTTTTATTCCTACTAAAGCTTTCATGAGTTTTCAGCTTTCCTTATCGATGTTCTCTTTCAGTTAACTCCCAGCATTTGGGGTCTTGGTATGTAAAAGTGAATTAGTTTGTGTCTGCCATGTCTATATTCTTTGTGACCGAACTGTACTGGCTCTGACTTCTTCCTCTCAGCCTGCATCTCCACAATGTAAAGTTCTAGTCATTTTATTTCCTGTGGAGAATAAGTCTACTGCATCCTTATTTAAACATTAAACAAATTTTGATTACTGCAGCTTTCTAGTATAGTTTGAAGTCATGGTGTGTGATGCCTCCATTCTTGTTCTTTTCCCTCAGTGTTGCTTTGGCAGCTCAGGATCTTTAATGGTTTCAAGTAAATTTTAGAAGAATTTGTTCTATTTTTATGAAGAAGATAGTTGGAATTTTGATAGGGGCTGCATGAAATTTGTATAATGCTTCAGCTGGTAAGGTCATTTACCAATGTTAATTTTTCCAATCCAAGAGCTTGGAATATTTCTCCATTTCTTTACATCTTTTACTTCTTTTTTTTTTTTTAACTAAAAAGGGAAAAAGAGAACCCTAGTAAGTAGAATACAAAATGAAAGGCTTTAAGAGACAAAAGATGGGAGTCGGGTGGTAGTGCAGCGGGTTAAGCGCATGTGTCACAAAGTGCAAGGACTGGGTGTAAGGATTCCAGTTTGAGTCCCCAGCTCCCCACCTGCAGGGGGGTTGCTTCACAGGCAGTAAAGCTGGTCTGCAGGTGCCTGTCTTTCTCTCCCCCTCTCTGTCTTCCCCTCCTCTCTCCACTTCTCTCTGTCCTATCCAACAATGACGACATCAATAACTACAACAATAATACTACAACAATAAAAAAAAGGGCAACAAAAGGGAATAAAGAAATAAATAAGAGACTAAAGATATCACAGAAATACAAAGGGAAGGACTGTTAATATCTTTACACAAATAAATCGTAGAACCTAGAGGAAATGGAAAAAATTATTAGAACACAGCAACACTTTGAATATATCCTGCCAATTCCTTCTGCCCATAACATTTCAGTAGAGAACTCTGCTGAAATAAAGTTCCTCTTATATGTAACTTGTTTTTCCTTTTTTAAACATTTTTTTTATTATCTTTATTTATTGAATAGAGACAGCCAGAAATTGAGACGGTAGGAGGACATAGGGAGAGAGACACCTACAGCAGTACTTCACCACTCACAAAGCTTTCCCCCTGCGAGTGGGGACAGGGACTCAAACCCAAGCCCTTGCGCATTGTAACATGCACTTAACCACCCAACCCTAGCTAACCAACCCTAACGTGCAACACCACCCACCCCTAGCTTACTTGTTTTTTCTCTTGCTGCTTTCAGAAATCTGCCTGTCTTTGGTCTTCATCATTTTACTAATTAATGTCTTGTTGTTCATCTCTTTGGGGTTTTTTTGTTTGGAAATTATTGAGTTTCCTGGATCTGGATCGAGTGTCTACTTTCTATGTTTGGAGAAGTTCTCAGCTATTATATCTTCAAATGAAAGTTCTGCCCTCCCTCCCTCCCTCCCTTCCTTCCTTTCATTCTTCCATCTTTTTATCCCTCCACCCTTCCTTCTCTCCTTTCTTTTTTCCTTTCTTTCCTTCCTTTTGGAACCCTGGTAATGTGAATGTTGTTGCTTTTAATGTTATTCCATAAATATCTTGTATTGTTTTTATTCATTTTTCTGATTTTTTTGTGTGTGTGCATTGCCTCTACTTTATCCTGTAGTACACTGATTTGAATTTTAGCTCCAGGGCCAAAGAGATAGTATAATGGTTATACCAACAACTTTCTTTCCTTTTCTTGTTTTTTAATCTTAAGAAAATGGTTGTCATATGGGTAAAATTTTTCTTCTTTCTGAGATAGGTTCTGCACACCATTTCCACCACCACCTCCAGTCCTCCTCCTGCATAGTGCTCTTTCAATCCCCTTTCCCTGTCCTACCCAACAGCTTTCATGTCTGAGGCTCTGAAGACCCATGTTTAATCCCTGGCACCACTGTAAACAAAAACTGAGCGGTGCTCTGATAAAAAAAAAGAAAAAAAGGAAACGAAAAAACTAAAACTCCTGCCATTAAGCTCTCAGACTTCTCCACTGTATGTATTTATTTGCTACCATAGTTATTACTTGGACAGTGCTTGCATGATTCTACTGCACCTGCCAACCATTCTTTTCTTTTTCACTCTCTAGATGGGGGATAGGAGGTAGAGAGAGAGGAAATGAGAGATACCACAGCACTGCCCCACCCCTTGTAAAGCATTCTCTCTGCAGGTGCCACTATGTATTGACCCAAGACTTGAACCCAGTTCTTCATGTTTGGTAGTATGAGTTCCCTGAAGGTTGAGCTCCCAGCCAGCCCTCTCCATTGCATTTTTATAATTAAGCTACAACATTCTTTAGCTTTTGGATAACTGGATATTTCTTCTGCTTTCCCCAGCCTTGTTGGTTTTCTTTTCTCCCCTTCCCTTCCCTTCCCTTCCCTTCCCTTCCCTTCCCTTCCCTTCCCTTCCCTTCCCTTCCCTTCCCTTCCCTTCCCTTCTCTTCTCTTCTCTTACCTTCTCTCCTCTCCCCTCCCCTCCCCTCCTCTCCCCTTCCCTTCCTTCTTTCCTCCCTCCCTTCCTTCCTTCCTTCCTTCCTTCCTTCCTTCCTTCCTTCCTTCCTTTCTGAGCACTGCTCAGCTCTGGTTTATGGTGGTGTGGGGTATTGAACCTGGGACTTTGGAGCCTCAGGCATGAGCATTTCTTTGCATAACCATTATGCTATTTCTCCCACCCTTGCTGATTTTTTCCCTCCTATTGATCGCACAGAGCATCATTAGCATTATTGACTTGAAATCCTGATCTTCAGATAGCTTGCATAGCTCTGATGTACTTGGGGTATTTCCCAGGCGGCTTTCTTGGGGCAGATACATAGTCTCCATAGTCTGTTGCTTCATGTGTGAAACTGAGCCTGAGCAGTCCTGGACCGTTACAGGGATTTACAGTTGCAAGACCCTAGCAGAATCTGTGTACCTTATTTATGTGACTTTGGGTAAACCAGAAGTTTATGGTTGTGCCCAGCAGCAGCTACTGCTGCCAAGTCCAGTGGGCTTGGCAGTGATCCAGAGTTCAAGGTCTCACTTGCCAGCAGGGAGTTTGAACAGGTCTGGGAAAGATGAAGAGTTGACCTCTGCAGTTGTCCCAGAGAACATATGGGCTGAATTTGAGTAAAACCTGTGTGAAGTCACTGGTTCACCACTATGCAGCAGCTGCAGCAGTGGAATGAAGTGAGCGAGAATTGGGAGCAAGAGTTCTGTGGAGTGATTGCTCAAGCTTTAGTGGGCTCCAGCATGACCAGTCATACATGTCTGGTAGTGTGGCTATGGCACCAAGGTCAAATAAGCCTAGCTGACAACCTGTGTTCAGGATTGTGGGTGACTGGCGGCATCTGTGTCAGAACTGAGCAGGTCTAGGCAGTACCAGGACTTCTGGTTGCCGGTGCCCAGCAATAGCTGTGGAATCAGTGTCCTGGCTACCTGAATAGTGACTAGAGGCTTGACAATGCAAGTGTCCTGCGGTACATGCAGCAGGCTTTAGTGGATCTGGGTAAGACCTAGCGTTCATCGTCAAAAGTGTCCAGCTAATGGCCATGGCACCAAAATCAAGTAGGCCCAAACAATCACTTGGGGTCCACGATTATATGTTCCCAGTGACATCTGTTCATGAAAGTGGAGCAGGTCTGGGTGAGACCAGCCCCTTGCAATTGTGACAGCCCAACAACAGTCATGGACCAGGATCAGGTGGGCCTGAGAAGGCCTAAGTGGTGGTTTGAAGTCTTAAATTTTCAGTGGCACCTATGTACCGACCAAGCAGAGCTGTTTGTGAACATGGGTCAGCAGTCATGACTGACTGGAAGCTTATGGGCTGCTTTAGTTGCACAGACCTGGCAGGGTTGGGAGGTGAGACACCAGCGCAGGGGTGGGTCTGAAAGGAAGCTGGGGGTCTCTGTCAGAGTTTTATGGAGTGTGTACTCTGGGGCCGGCAGGGAGTAGAGAGGGCAGGTCTTGGGAGAACACTTCTTCTTCTTCTAGCGTTTGCCCTTCTTCCGTAGCCAGTCAGCAGCGTCAGGTTGAGCCTGATGTAAAGTTTTGAGACCTCCTTTGAATCTGGAGAGGTGGCAGTCGTTGACTAGGTGGGTCATAGTCTGTCTGGAGCCGCAGGGGCAGTTCGGGTCGTCTCTGGCTCCCCAGCGATGGAACATAGCGGCGCACGGTCCATGGCCTGTTCGATAGCCATTGAGGAGGACCCAATCATAACACAGAGAACACTACAGAATCCCCTTACTAGCTGGCTATGTAGTTTTCTTGGAAATGGGGCAGGGGCAGCAGGAGGAATGGACTGCTTGCTAACTGTAGGAGTAAAGCCTGGTCTGCCAAGAGCAAGCACTCTTTATAGATATCTCTGTCTCTCTCCAGCTGGCTCAGCTTTTAGTTGGAGGTGAGTGGTACACTCCTCAGGGATTTGCCCCCAGGGTCTGTTACTATGGAAACTGAGCTCCAATATGGCATCCACCAGCTGCTGCCAACAAGGTTGTGAGAGGAAGACAAAATGGTGCTTCTCAGTGACTCCCTTGGAATTTATACCCTACAATTTCCTGTTACCAGTCCAGTGTTTGTAAGTATAGGATTGGGGTTGCCTGGGTTTAGCACAGACTTCCTCTTTGCTCTCTCAAGAAATATTTCACACCTTAGAAATGTCTTCCTGATTATAGCAAGCTACTACACAGTAGGGTTTCTTTCCTGCTGTAGACCTCTCTTTCTTCTCTCCATCTGGATGATATCTCATTGTCTCTTGCTGTGGAAACGGTTTGCACTGTTCAGGATGTTTTGGTTTAGTTTTTCTGTGTTCACTGGAGGAGGTGGACATAGGTTCTCCCATTTGGCCACCTTGATCTCTCTTTCTCCTATGTGTTTATTACTATTATTATTATTGCGAGAGTACTGCTCAGCTCTGGTTTTTGGTGGTATAAAAGATTTAACCTGGGACCTCAGAGCCTCAGGGATGAAAGTCTTTTGCATAATGATTATGCTATTTCCCCCCAATCTCTCCTATGTCTTTGTTTTAACTTTTTTAGTATTTACTTTCATGTTTATGATATATACTGATGGTTTAGTCTTATTTTTTCAAATGATATCACTTCATATATAGTGTGAGAACTTTAAAACTAAATTTATCCCTCTCCTGATCTTTCAAGTGAAATCTTTAACATCTTTCCTTGAGACCTTACATGTTGACAGTGAATTACTTAAATAAACTGTCACTTGAGAGATAGCTTGTGTGTGTGTGTGTGTGTGTGTGTGTGTGTGTGTATGTGTGTATGTGTGTAAAAATCATACAGCTAAATCAAAATAGGATATAGGAAACATGGAGACTGATTCATAGTTAATTGAATGACAGGATTTTGAAAGGAATTTCAAAATAAGGTAATATAGCCTGGGTTCTAATTTATACTGTGATACTGTGGTTGTACAGAATTGTAACAAATTAGTGAATTTTACCTATAAACTTTTAAGTGCTTGCTATCTGCTTAAATTTCATGTTTGTCAGTGGTCTTCTATTTTAATGTATATTTTAGTGCCATATCACAACACTCAAAGACAGAGTGAAATACTCAGAACCATAGAGAATAAAGATTAAAATGATAGTGATGTCAAAGAAAATGATAACAATGTTTAAATTGTGGATGCCTCTATCAACTGCTGACTGACTCCAGAATTAATCTTTTCTCTATGTCATTGCTGGCCATACTGAAAATAAGTGAGATCAATCACAACAGTCTTTCCTTGTGCCAGGTTATGAGGGGCATAAATCAAGCTCCAACTATTAGCCTTTTTTTGCGTATGTGTGAGTGTGTGAGAGAGAATGTACATGTACAGGCACATATGTTCACTTTTTTTTTCTTATTCCCTTTTTGTTGCCATTGTTGTTTATATTATTGCAGCTATTGTTGTTGCTATTGATGTTGTTGTTGGATAGGACAGAGAGAAATGGAGAGAGGAGGGGAAGACGGAGATGGGGAGAGAAATACAGACACCTGCAGACCTGCTTCACCGCTTGTGAAGTGACTCCCTTGCAGGTGGAGAGCTAGGGGCTCGGACCTGGATCCTTAAGCCGGTCCTTGCACTTTGCGCCACGTGCGCTTAACCTGCTGTGGTACTGCCCAAATCCCCAAATCCCATATGTTCACATTTATCTAGCATCTTGCATATGTCAGGCATCACATTTAAATTTCATAATAGCTAACCTTATCAAAGCAAGGACTGCAAAAGCTGAATAAAGGCAAGAGACTGACATACTTTAATGATGACTTTTTAGTCACTATCAGACCACCCCATCAGCTAGGGCCCTAGCAGGGAAGTCCTGAGATTCCCAGACAGACATGATGGGCCTAGACCTCAAATAAATCCCTCTCTCCATTGTTACCGGTCATCTCTATCAGGAACAAAAAAACAGACCCTTTGTGGGCCCCCGTAGGACTTTGCCCTCAATATGGATCAACAACAGTAGAGAATGTTCTATCCTCCGAAGGGAGGCTGGACAAACATACTCTATGCTACACCTAAGGAAGATGGGTCCTGAAACTGGGCATCTTGGAATGTTCCTACTCATAACCACAGAATGTGAGCTCAGATCTACAGGGATGCGGAGGCTACATATGCTCCTAAGCTGAATATGGGCCCCAGATCAGATCAAATTGATGGGGTTTACAATCAACAATATTTATACACTTTTCCCATATTTAGGAGCTACTCTCTTCCCTGATCCAGCTTTCTGGTCCTTTTTACAGCCATGACATCACCTCCCCAGACAATAACTTGGATCCACCTGCATATCAGATTTCAGTCTCGGGGGAAAAAAAAAGAAAAAGAAAAAAAAAAAAACTACTATAGCCACAGGCCCTTTGGAATATAACTAAAATATGCCTGCTAGCTATCTACAAAACAGAGACACCCTCCGCCCCCAAACTCTTCATCTGCACTATTCCAGCCTTTAGGTTCACAATTAGTCAACAAATTGTTTGGCTTTATGTGTTAACTCTCTTTTTAGCCACCAGGTTCCAGATGGTAACATGATGCCAACCAGACTTCCCTGGACAGACAACCCCACCAATGTGTCCTGGAGCTCCACTTCCCCAGAGCCCCACCCCACTAGGGAAAGAAAGAGGCAAGCTGGGAGTATGGATCGACCTGTTAACACCCATGATCAGTGGGGAAGCAATTACAGTAGCCAGACCTTCCACCTTCTGCACCCCATAATGATCCTGGGTCTATACTCCCAGAGGGTTAAAGACTAGGAAAGCTATCAGGGGAGGAGATGGGATATGGAGTTCTGGTGGTGGGAATTGTGTGGAGTTGTACCCCTCTTATCCTATGGTTTTGTCAGTGTTTCTTTTTTATAAATAAAATAAAAAATAAAAATAAAAATTTCATAATAACTTTATATATACATTTATTTTATAGGTTTTATATATTAGATAGTTGGTAAAAAAGAAAAAAAGCTGAGATGTAAAAATATCAATATAAGTTGTTCACCTTTCTCTATGACACCACTACCTCTCATGATACTATACTGCATTGCCAGATAGTATCATCATGAACCAGTAAACTACAAGAACAGCTCTGGGCCAGTCGTCTTACAGTGATGTCCTCTGGGCCATAAGAAGCATTTTAAGACAGAGCTGAATAGATAATGTCTTTCACTAGAAAAATAGTTTGGTGTTCATAATTTCTATGTAGTGAGTTAAAATAAGACACTGAGAACAGTATCTTTATATATTTATATATATGTATATATATACATATATATATAGGCCAATTCATTTTGTTTGTTTATTTATTTATTTATTTATTGCCTCCAGGGTTATTGCTGGGGCTTGGTGCCTGCACTATGAATCCACTGCTCCTGGAGGCCATTATTCTCATTTTGTTGCCCTTCTTGTTGTTGTTGGATAGGACAGAGAGAAATTGAGAGCGGAGGGGAAGACAGAGAGGGGGAGAGAAGGACACCTGCAGACCTGTTTTACTACCCATGAAGTGACTCCCCGGCCCGCGGGTGGGGAGCTGGGAACTCAAACAGGGATCCTTACCCCAGTCCTTGCGCTTCGTGCCATATGCGCTTAACCCGCTGCACTACCACCTGGCCCCAAATTCATTTTATTTTTTTAATAAATTTTTATTGATTTATAATATGTATACTGGATTTTTTGGAAAAGTCATGATTTTTTTTTCTGGTTTTGTATGCAAAAATGCATCCTGACTTTTCTCACAAAGCAATATTATTTATTTACACACATAGTATAACTGTGTCTATATCTATATACATGTAGGCCAATTTAACTAAAAATGACTACTCTATCTCAATACCATACTGCCTGTAACTCAGAACCAGATCTTTCAGTTTGAAATTATGGTCAAATTAACAAATTTAACAGTGTTCACAGCTCTGTCTTTTAAATTTAGGATCTTCATAGGGAGATTTCGTATTTGAGATGGTGAGTGTGCCATAGTTTTTCTGCAGCTGTTTCCCAAGTATGTTGTGATGTGTAATGCACTGCCTCAAAGCCATATAATTGCATTGACTTTGCTAGGAATTTCCTTTGTTTAGCTCAACACTATACAAAGCTCCCCTGGATTCTGGCTGCAGTTTTTCTATGCCCGTTGCTTTGTCCAGTATTGGTAGACTGGCTGTATTTCAAGACGTCAGTGTTTGTTAGTAGGCTCAATAAATGCTTGTTAATTTGGCAATGCTAATTATTCTGCTACTCCTTAAAAAAAAATTATTTTTTTGGCACAACCCTGATTACAACTATGTAATACTCCTACTTTAAAACTAAAAGTCATGGGGCTGGGAGGTGGCACATTGAGTAGGGCACACATGCTGCCATGTTCTGGGACCCGGGTTCAAGCTCTCAGTCCCCAGCAGGGGAGAAACTTCACCAGTGATGAAGCAGTGCTGCAGGTACTTGCTGTCTTTCTCCCTCTCCGCCCCCACTTTCCATTTCTCTCTGAATTAATAAAAATAAAGCAAATTCATTTAAAAAAACTTAAGGTCCTAGATACTGATCCCTGTAGAGACAAATGTTACTGGTCTTTCTTTGGTTTGTCTCTGAAGCCTATGCCAGCTTTTTAAAATGCTGTTTCTGAATTTATCAGTGAATATACTGTCCTTTATATACAAAATTGGTGGTCCTGATAGATCATCATTACTCTTTCAAGTTTGGCTTTTTAGGTACTAGAGATAAGTTGCAGGGAGCTTGACCATTTGTCAAGCTACCTGGATAGGGACTAGAATAGGATACATATATTCAGGCTGCATTTTTAAGGTTTTTTTTTTTCCCCAGTGTGAAATGTTCCAGTCTATTTGAAGATTATATGTAGAACTTTGACTTTATTAGGCAATAATCAGATCAGGGTTCATATATTGTTTTTTATTACTCCTCACCAAAATTTAGGATATAGCTAGTGGTAATTGGCAAAAGCATCGGTGAGGCCTTATTGTAATGTTCACTCTCTTTATAGGAAATGTATTTTTATTTTTTGTTACCAGGCATTGTTGAAGCTCCTTTATTATTGTGACTGCTATTTTTGTAAAGAAGACACTTAAATATAATAAAGTGGTTAATCCCCTTCCCTTACTGCCAATTCCAGTCCTACAAATGGAAACTGCACTGAGTAGAGCAGGGCTGATTTAGCCTTCCATTAAGGTTCTATTTGCATAGCCTCTGATCTCTAAAGGCTTAGTCTACCCTGGTGCCTCAACAGACCTTTTATACAAATAAAATTGAATCAAGCGAATGAGTGAGTAAGTGTGTCTGGAGAGCAGCCCCCAGAACCTCACTACCATTCTCCTGTGTAAAGCCGCATTTTCCAGCCTTCTCTGTGCACACACAGCCTGAGGGGTCAAAACCGATTAGGTGCTCTCATCTACTCTTTTACAGGATTGCCCTTTTCAGCTTTGAGAAGCTGCATGACCTGTTCCATTCAGCTGCTACTTTCAGCCCATTCTTTAGCTGCTTCTCTTCTGTTCCCATGGAGTGAGACTCTGGGCTGTCCTGCACATGCTCCCTGAGCAAGTCATTCACAAGGACAGTCTGCTCATTGCAGAAGCAGTGAGCCAGTGAGGAAGGAGAGTAAGGCATATTAAACATTACACCAAGCCAGTAATTCCCTAGGCACTTTTATTGAGTGGGTATATTTTTCCTGGAAATTCCAGACATTTTTTTCCTATAAAAAAGTGGGGGCAGGTTTGACTCTCTCCATGAAGCAGAGATAATTTAGCAGTAGCGGCAACTAAGTCTTACCCACACAACACAGGACTACTAAATATATAGCAGGCAAACCTTTCAGCAGAATACATGGAGTCATAATAATAATAACTTCCCCTTTGAATATTCCCCAAAAACCTTTCCCTTTAGTGCGTGTATGAGTATAGTTCAAACTAGAGATGATTTGGTAGAAAAAAATCACACATTAAGTATGTGACATTCTGTTACTAGTATGTGGGTAAATTGATGTCTGGATTTTAAGTAATAATAAAACTTAAATATATATGATTATACCTTCTCCTGGCAGACAGATATATATATCTTCTGGGTAGCCAAGGAGCAGATAGTAGCTACACAGAGGGAGAAGGATATAGACTTGTTGATAATCAGTGATAAATTGACTGGATCTACAACTGGGTGGTCTGAGGTGGTCAGGTAAAGGGAAAGGAATTTTATAATAGTCAAGTCTTTATTGTAAATGTACTTTATGGGGGTCGGGCGGTGGTGCACTGAGTTAAGCGCACATAGTATGAAGTGCAAGGACTGGCGTAAGTTCCCAATTTGAGCCAACTGGCTCCCCACCTGAGGGGGGTCACTTCACAAGTGAAGTGAAGCAGGTCTGAAGCAGGTCTGCAAGTGTCTATCTTTCTCTCTCCCTCTCTGTCTCCTCTTCCCTCTCAATTTCTCTCTGTCCTATACAATAAAATGGAAAAAATGGCCACCAGGAGCAGTGGATTTGAAGTGCCTGCACTGAGCCCCAGTGATAAGCCTGGAAGCAAATAAATGAATAAATAAATGAACAAATAAAATTACTTTATTTTCTTTTACATATAGATAAATAGATGATAAATAAGTCTGGGAACCTCAGAACCCTAAGCATGAAAGTATTTTACATAACCATTATGCTATCTCCCTTACCCAAAAGACTTTATTTTCATTATAGCAGTCTGGGGTTACTAATATTTTGTTCAATACTCCCAGAAGGGGAAAATGGTAAGGCTAGAGGGCTCTGAACTTCCTATTCCATAAGAACCAGAAACATTCGTCACCAGAAACCTTTGTTTTTATACCATCACTGGAAAGGAAGAGAATTTAGAAAACACTAGAGGAAGTCCGGCACTGTTTCACTTAATCTGAGAGAGAAGAAGAAAAAGGAAGGATACTCAGACGTAGTAATAGGTGTAGGTGTAGGGAGTTGGGCGGTAGCATAGCAGGTTAAGCACACGTGGCGCAAAGTGCAAGGGCCGGCTAAGAATCCCAGTTTGAGCCCCCGGTTCCCCACCTACAAGGGAGTCGCTTCATAGGCGGTGAAGCAGGTCTGCAGGTGTCTTGTCTTTCTCTCCCCCTCTCTGTCTTCCCCTCCTCTCTCCATTTCTCTCTGTTGTATCCAACAACAACAACAGCTATGACAACAACAACAACTACAGCAAGCACAACAACAACTACAGCAAGCACAGCAACAAGGGCGACAAAAGGGAAAAAATGGCCTCCAGGAGCAGTGGATTTGTAGTGCAGGCACCGAGCCCCAGCAATAACCCTGGAGGCAAAAAAAATAAAATAAAATAAAAAATAAGTAGGTGTAGGTGTGACTCTGAAAGGAAGTTAAAGTAGGGCTATAAAAGTGAATAAAATGGGGTAAAATATAGATGTAGATATATAGCCAACCCTTATCTGTGACCATCACTAATATTAAAAAACAAAAACAATGGCAGGGGTAGATAGCATAATAGTTATACAAAAAGACTTTCATGCCTGAGGCTCCAAAGTCCCAGGTTCAATCCCCTGTACCACCATAAACCAGAGCTGGTAAAAAAAAAAAAAAAAAAAAAAAAAAAAGTTTGGGAGTAGGTAACAGAAGTAAGCAAAGTCAAAGGGGGACTCTTATTCTAGCACCCAGCATAGTATCATTAACATTTTGTTTAATCCTTCTAGTTTTTATAGAAGTATAAATTTTATCCACAAAAAGGATCTGCTATATGTATATTTTTAATAAACTAAGTGTTTATCATAGTCCATAGAGAATGTATGGGTACACACTAAAAATAGAACATATCTCTAATCATCAACTTCTGTTTCATTTTCCTCATCTATAAAATAGACACAAGTAACAGTACCTACCTCAGGATCCCCATGAACAGAAAATGAAAAATTTATAAGGTATTAGAGCTTGCCTGCCACAGAGTAGATACTCAGTATTAACTGTTACTATTTCCACTTTTACCTAAAATTGATGGTATGTTTTTAATAATTTTATTTATTCATTATTGGATAGAGACAGAAAGAAACTGAGAGATGGGGGAATTGAGAGGAAGAGA
Source organism: Erinaceus europaeus (assembly GCF_950295315.1). Classification (NCBI taxonomy): domain Eukaryota; kingdom Metazoa; phylum Chordata; class Mammalia; order Eulipotyphla; family Erinaceidae; genus Erinaceus; species Erinaceus europaeus. The sequence continues at coordinate 49,887,271 of NC_080174.1, read as the reverse complement.
TATAGAGAGACAACCTGCAGCCCTGCTTTACCACTCATGAAGCTTTCCCCACTGCAGGTGGGGACCAGGGGCTTGAACCTGGGTCCTTGTGCCCTGTAATGTGTGTGCTTAACCAGGTGTACCACCACCTGGCCCCCTTTTTATTATTATTTCTACTGTGAGACTGCTGAAGAATATTCAGTGTGGATTGTTTCTGGATTTTTGATAAGACAAACAATGCCGTCAACGTTCCAGCATGTATATCTTAAAACTCTCTGGGAATGAACCTGACACGATAGCTCACCAGGATAGAGTGCTTGCTTTGTCATGGGCTTGGCCCCAGTTTGAACTCAGCCCCCACTGCACTAAGGGAAGCTTTGGTATCATGGTGTCTTTCTATCTGAAAAGTCAGCGTAGACAGTGAAGCCCTAGATGACTTAATAAGGTATGTACTTCAAAATGTTGGTATCTGTTGTCAAGTTGTTCTCTGCAAAGGATACTCCAACTTGTATTCCCACCAACAGTATAAAAGGGGGGTGGAGTGGGAAAAAAATTATTCACTCATCTTATATTAACCCTGGGTATTATCAGCTCTCCAAATATTTTCCAGTCACAGTTTTTATTTTTGTTTGTATCTCTTTAAATTTGAGTGAAATTAAAGTGTCCTTTTACAGATTTATCTTTCATAACATTCTACAAATCATGAGGAACTGTTTGTTCATATTTTATTCTCCTGCTAACACACACCTACTCTTATATATGTGCATAAATATGATGTATATATGTACATGTGTATTTATATTTATTTCTGTAAGCTCTCAAGACCTTATGAATAAAAAAGTTTACATTAACATTTAGAAACATACTTATTGGGGAAATGATATATAACTGCAATTAGTTATATTCACTTAGAATTTTCTTATAAATGCTTTAAAGCTTCGCTGCCTCCAAATATATTTTGGGCATTCCCAACAAATTACTTGGGGTCAGAATAGTGACTCCTCTTTCTTTCTTCTCCTGTTCCCAGTAGCACCAACTTTTTCCCAAATTCAGTGACCAATAGAGAGGCCTCGCTGTTGAAATGACAAGAAGAGAGTGAAGCATAATCTAAAATGTAAACCATCCATGAGGTTATGTAAGTCTTGAAAAACAAGAAAAGTTATCTAGAGACTAAGCAAACTCTTTACATAACTTCAGAGGTGGACATTTTAAAATCTATTATTGCAAATAAAAAGGCCTGTGGCCAGGGGACGGCTCACCAAGAGTAGAGTATACATTTTGCCATGTATGAGGACCCCACTGTGCCCTTGACATCACACCAGAGCACCATGTACAGCAGCACTAAGGGGACGCTTCATAATGGTAAAGTGGAACTGTGGTATCTCTCCTTTCTCCCTTTCTGTTACTGTCTGGGATTGAAAGGAAAAGAAGAAGAAAAAAAAAAGGCTGCCAAGAGTAGTGAGATTGTACAGTATGAGGCCTGGTGGCACTTTAAAAAAATTAGAAAAGATTATTTTAGCTGTTACATAGGATAAAAGAGGGGGGCAGGCAGTGGTGCACCTGCTTAAACTCACATAGTACTAAGTGCAAAAACCAGCTCAAGGACATGGGTTCAAGCCCCCACCACTCCACGCTTGTAGCAGGGACACTTCACGAGCAGTGAAGCAGGTCTGCAGGTGTCTATCTTTCTCTCTTCCTTTCTATCTCCACCCCCCTCCCAATTTCTCTCTGTCCTATCCAAAAAAAAAAAAAAAAAAAAAAAAAAGGCTGCTGGGAGCGATGGATAATGCTGGCACCCAGAAATAACCCTAATAGAAATAAAAAGAGGGAGTCGGGTGGTGGCGCAGTGGGTTAAGCGCACGTGGCGCAAAGCGCAAGGACCGGCGTAAGGATCCCCGTTCGAGCCCCCGGCTCCCCACCTGCAGGGGAGTCGCTTCACGGGCGGTGAAGCAGGTCTGCAGGTGTCTATCTTTCTCTCCCCTCTCGCTCTGTCTTCCCCTCCTCTCTCCATTTCTCTCTGTCCTATCCAACAACAAAGCAACGTCAACAATGGCAATAATAACCGCAACGAGGCTGCAACAACTAGGGCAACAAAAAGGGGGAAAAATGGCCTCCAGGAGCGGTGGATTCATGGTGCAGGCACCGAGCCCAGCAATAACCCTGGAGGAAAAAAAAATAATAAATAGAAAGAAAGAAAGAAAGATGAATAGAGGGAAGAAAATTCATTCCTTACTATTTAGGGAACACCTACTACATGCAAGGAAACTAAGAATGTTCTGCATTCTAGAGCATATCACTAAGATCAGGAAGTTTGAGAGAAAACAACAAAGAAAATAGAAAAGAACAACCTGTGACAAGAATAAAAAACAAAAGGAAAGTCACAAACCAAATGAATAAAATATAATAGTTTAAGAAAAATAGACTGTGGTCTCAGGACTGACAGGTTGAGTCATTTAAAAAAAAAAAAAAGAAAGCCCAAATGGAGTCACTTGTGGTATCAAAATTTAGTACCTAACCTGCTTGCAGTTATAACCTCCCCTTGGAATATAGTTCTGGTTATTGTGGAATTTTCCAGTCTGCACTAATGAGGTACTCCTTTCCATCCCACAAAGATGAGGTAATCTGCTATACAGACCCCCCCATCCATTCCCGTAATTAGGTTGTATAGGCCTGAAATATCTTTGACTTCCTTGTCTTGCTTTTAAAAACTCCCTTTCTACAGTCTTTTGGAGCAAACACCTTTTTTTTTTCTTTATTTGGGGGATTAATGGTTTGCAGTCAACTGAAATACAGTAGTTGGTACATGTGTAACATTTCTCAGTTTCCCACATAACATTCTAAACCCCACCACCACTAGATCTTCCTCCAGCATCATGTTCCAGGATCTGAATACTCCCTCCCCACCCCAGAGCCCTTTACTTTGGTACAATACACCCAAACTAGTCCAAGTTCTGCTTTGTGTTTTCCCTTCTGGTCTTATTTCTTAACTTCTATCTATGAGTGTGATCATCCCATAGTCACCCTTCTCTTTCTGACTTGTCTTACTTAACATGATTATATGTATTTCTAACACCTTTTTGCTTGCTAGATGAAATGCTGTTCAATTCATGAGTTATTTGATAAAGCCAATAAAGTCACTGAAAAAATAAAAACAAAAGACCTATTAGTATGGCATCAGCTAGGAAACTTGGAATCTCTAACTTGGCTTCTTAGTATTTGTTCATTTGTAATGGTATGGCTCCATATAACTTTTTCTGTAAATGTGGCCATTAGGCCCAGCCTGACTTCCCTGGGCAGATGATCTCACCCATGTATCCTGGAGCCCCTCCCACCTCCCCAGAACCCTACCCCACTGGGGAAAGATAGGGACAGGCTGGGAGAATGAATTGACCTGCCAATGCCCATATTCAGCGGAGAAGCAATTACTGAAACCAGACCTTCCACTTCCTGCACCCCATTAATGATCCTGGGTCCATGCTCCCAGAGGGATAAAGAATAGGAAAGCTTTCAAGGGAGGGGATGGGATACAGAACTTTGGTGGTGGGAATTGTACCCCCTTATCCTATGGTCTTGTCAATGGTTTTATTTCATAAATAAATAAAAACAAAAAATCTGGCCATCATGACCATAATTAATTCAGTGTCCACAGTAATAATAATCATAGTACCTTTTGTGGGGTACTTGACTCTGAGTGCTCTTCTAGAAGTGCTCCTCTGTCTATTCTTCACAATGCCCCTTCCAGGGTTGTCATCTCCATTTTATAAAGAAATGGATTACAGGGTGCTGGGTTGTAGCACACCAGGTTAAGCACACAAGGTCCTATGGAAGGATCCGGGTTTGAGTCCCCAATTCCCTACCTGCAGTGGTGGTCACTTCATAAGTGGTGAAGCAGGTTTGCAGGTGTCTGTCTTTCTCTGCCTCTCTCTATCTTCCCCTCCCCTCTAAATTTCTCTCTGTCCTGTCCAATAAAAGAAAAGAAAAAAATAAAAAAGGCTGACAGAAGTGGATTTGTAGTGCAGACACCAAGCCACAGCAATAACCCTGGAGGCAAAAAAAAAAAAAAAAAAAAGGAAGGAAGGAAGAAATGGATGACACAGATAGATCCTATCTCAGTCCTGGGGAGCTGCCCCATACCCCCTTGCTCCATTGTTCACTTTGTTTATATGTGGTAGATACTTTTTTTTTTTTTTGCTTCTAGGGTTATCACTGGGGCTCAATGCCTGCACCACGAATCCACTGCTCCTGGAGGCCATTTTTCCCATTTTGTTGCCCTTGTTGTTGTGCTTGTTGTAGTTGCTATTGTTGTCATAGCTGTTGTTGTTGGATAGGACAGAGAGAAATTGAGAGAGGAGAGGAAGATAGAGAGGAGGAGAGAAAGATAGATACCTGCAGACCTGCTTTATGGCTTGTGAAGTGACCCCCTGTTGGTGGGGAGATGGGGGCTCAAACTGGGATCCTTAAACCATCCTTGCGCTTTGTGCCATGTGCGCTTAACTCACTGCGCTACTGCCCAGCTCCCAGATAGAATGTTTTATATTTTCCTTTGCATTATAGTTCCTTATATGTATTTCTATCATCCTTATACAACTGAAAGTCTTTGAAGGCAGAAACAGTGTCTTTCTCACCTGTCCTCCAAGCACCACTAACCTTTGAGGTGAACTGGATTCAATGAGCGAGAGTACTTGATGGTCACTATCTGGGTCAGGAGTTGCACTCTGCTGAGAAACAATTCTAGGAATTCAGTGCTTCCCATTTGTTGGTGTGCTTTGAAAAGTACCCAAAAGTCCCTGAATTCACTATCATATGTACTAAAAAAATAATCGGTAATATCTTCAAACCCTGGTTCAGCAAGTATCTGAATGGTGGGCCAGTGTGGGCAGCCCTACAACCAACTTCTGGATGACCTTGAGTTATTCAGATGGTCTTAATTTTCACTTGTACTTTATGCTAAGAATATTGTGATCTTTAAACACAAATAGTAAGTGTGTGTGTGTGTGTGTGTGTGTGTACACACACACACATATGCAATTTGGAAAGCAAGAAAAAAGTCTAATGAGAAAGCAAAAAGCAGTAATAACCAGATGACCTGAAACAACTATTACTGGCATCTTGGCAGATATGCACCAAAGACAGTACACATTCTGTTACATGTAATATGCCTATTAGGGTTTTAACATTCTTAGTCCCCTTCCAGTTTTACTGATGTTCCAAATCCTATGACAGCCTCATTTGAGAAAAGGCTTCTTCCTTTTACCATAATTTGGCAGGGTGAAGGTAGGATTAAATCATAGTTATTCTCACTTAATATTATTTAAGAGTTTGCAAAAAAAAAGTTCACAGTAATAAACTTTTGGGGAGGTACATGCAGGCTTATATCATGAGATAAAAAATTAATAAAAATTTTAATACAATAGGTTTTTTTAAGTTTGCAAAACATTTCATATCCTAATGAGGAAAAAGCTTAGTTTTGCTCATAATACAAAGGCAAGATAGAGTCTATGTCTACACTTTAACCTCAAGACCTTTTGATCACTGTTTATACCATCTTTCTGCAATGCTTTAAAGTTTCAGATTACACGATGAGAGAGAGAAGGGAAAAAAAAGCAGCACAATTATAAGTAGAGCTATAAAGTCTAATGACAGGGCCAGATGGAATTCTGTTTTTGTATATCTGAGACATTCTTTCTTAAATGTATTTTTATTAGCTATTTAATATTAATTTACAAAATTGTAAGATAATAGCCACATCATTCCATATAGTTCCCACCACCAGAGTTCTGTATCCCCATCACTTCCATTGGAAACAGCAGTAGTTCTGAGACATTCTTTTAAAAATTATCGATTGGTTGCTTTCTAAATATGTTTTACATGCATAGAGAATAAAAGTTAAAAGATGCAAAAGAGTATCCTATCCCCTAAGTTCCTCAGCCTCGTAGTTGCCCTCTCTGGTCATCACTGCTACAGTTTTTGTGTGTTACCTGAAGCATATGGAGTTCAAAGGGCAGGAGTTTACAGAGGTCAAGCATGAGAGAATGTACTTTAGTATTTTCCCCCACTGCTTCAGTATCCTCCTGAGGTCATCTGAGTACTCAGGCCTCAAAACCCCCAGCAATATTACAAATAAAACTGAATTTCCGGTGTGTGTGTGTGTGTGTGTGTGTGTGTGTGTGTGTGTAAGTGTAATTCCAGAATCTACTAAGTGAATATACCTTTGAGGAAGGGTCAAAGCCATCACTGCTAGTAAGATGGTTGGTTGATTGAGGGTGAAATGCACTAGCATCTATCTTGGAGAAATGTGGAAAGGTACCCTTGTGACAACAAAAATTCCAAAGATCGTCATTTCTTCTAGAAACAGATCTTAGAATTGGAAGGGAAAAAGAAAAAGACAAAAACTTAAGACCACTACATGGAAATGGGGTAGAACCTCTGTTCTCCTGGAGTTAACAGCCTCAGGAAGACCTAGCTGAAGCTGGACTTGTTTCAGGGCCAGGAAACCAAATACCTAGTCTGGGCTGTGCCAAGGACTGGCTGTAGGCAAGCAACGTAACCTATCTGAGCTGCGGTTTGTTGTTATTGTTTGTTTGCTGCCACCAGAGTTATTGCTGGGGTTTGGTGCCTGCATGATAATCCACTGCTCCTGGCAGATTTTTTTTTTGTCTATTCATTTTCCTTCCTTCCTTCCTTCCTTCCTTCCTTCCTTCCTTCCTTCCTTCCTTCCTTCCTTCTTTCCTTCCTTCCTCCCTCCCTCCTTTCCTTCCTTCCTTCCTTCCTTCCTTCCTTCCTTCCTTCCTTCCTTCCTTCCTTCCTTCCTTCCTCCCTCCCGTCTTTATTTTTACTGAGAGAAATCGAGAGGGAGCTAGAGAGGCAGAGAGAAAGACACCTTTCACCTTGCAGCATTGCTTCAGCACTCATGAAACTTTCCCCCCCACCGGTGGGGACCAGAATCTTGAGCCCAGACCTTTACACATAACATGTACATTCTACTAGACATGCCACCACCCTGTCCCTCTGAGGCAGTTTTTGACTAGGCTGTCTCCAAGGCTCATCTTTCTCTAACCATTTAAGACTTTGTAAATTAAGGAGATGTCTGAGCTCAAGCTGCTGTAACAAAATATCATAGCTAGTGGCTCATAAACCACGTATATTTATTTCTCACAGTTTTGGGGACTAGAACTCTGAGGCCAGGGAGCCAGTATCTTCAGGTGCAGTCCAGAGCCCTCTTCCAGGCTGCAGCCTGTGGTTTCTTGTTGTATCCTCATATGGTGGTGAGCAGAGGAGGCACACTCTCTGATAAATGCCATCTCTGAGGCCTCCACCCTTATCTAATCCTAATCTTTTAAAGGCCCTAAATATCATCACATGGGGCATGGGGGTGGGGGCTATGGAGTTGTTGAGCATCAACAAAGGAATTTGTGGGGAACACAAACATTCACATCTGTGTAATAGGATAACTTAAAACAGTGTTTCTCAAGTTCAAATAGATATGTGATCTACCAACAACCTTATTACAGTGCAGATACTGATTCAGTGACTCAAAGGTGGAGCGAAGAGTCTTTAGATTCAGCCTGCTGCCAGGTGATTCAATCCTGCTGGTATGAGGGCTGTATCTTGAGTAGTCAGAACTAAGTTGGCCTGACTGATGACCTGTCCTAGGAATTGAGCACCTGAGCATTGAAGTAACATTTACTTTGAAACCCAGTAGCTCTCTCCAGAGAGGCCTAAATTCATTTTCTGAAAATTCCTCTTTGCTGAAGCATGCTAGTATTCTGTGAGCACAAATACCGAGCCAGGCACTATACTAACAGCTAAAAGTATGTGCTCTCCCAATCTTCACAGCTACTCCCAGAATTTCAGGTTGTGATTAACCCCCCCCCTTTTTTTTTGCCTCCAGGTTATCACTGGAGCTCGGTACCTGCACCATGAATCCACTGCTCCTGGAGGTTATTTTCTCCATTTTGTTGCCCTTCCTGTGGTTGTTATTGTTATTGTTGTCATAGCTGTTGTTGGATAGGACAGAGAGAAATCAAGAGAGGAGGAGAAGACAGAGAGGAGGAGAGAAAGAAACCTGCAGACCTGCTTTACCACTTGTGATGTGACCCCCTGCATGTGGGGAGCTGGGGGCTTGAACCAGGATCCTTAATGCTGGTCCTTGTGCTTTGCACCATGTGTGCTTAACCCACTACGCTGTCACCCAGCCCCCTGATCACCCCATTTTACAGACAAGTCCATGAAGGCTCAGAAGTTGAAGAGCTCATATTTACACAGCTAGTAAGAGTTCCAACCCAGAGGAATAGCTGTTCCAACTCAGATCACCTGATTCCAGGTCCCTCATCTTACCACTAAACCAAGTCAACTCAAAGGGTCTCCTTCAGCTTGTGGATCTATCCTCAGCTCAAATTTCTTTTCTTTTCTTTTCTTTCTTTCTTTTTTTTTTTTTTTTGTCATCCTTTTTGGACCTGTATTCTCAACCACCCACCCACCTACCCCAGAGTCTTTTACTTTGGTGCAACATGCCAATTCCAGTTCAGGTTCTACTTGTGTTTTCTCTTCTGATCTTGTTTTTCAACTTCTGCCCGAGAGTGAGATCATCCCATATTCATCCTTCTGTTTCTGACTTATTTCACTTAACATGAATTTTTCAAGGTCCATCCAAGATCGGCTGAAAACAGTGAAGTCACCATTTTTTATAGCTGAGTAGTATTTCATTGTGTATATATACCACAACTTGCTCAGCCACTCATCTGCTGTTGGACACCTGGGTTGCTTCCAGGTTTTGTCTATTACAAGCTGTGCTGCTAAGAACATATGTGTACACAGATCTTTTTGGATGGGTGTGTTAAGTTCCTTAGGATATATCCCCAGGAGAGGAATTGCAGGCTCATAGGGTAGGTCCATTTCTAGCTTTCTGAGAGTTCTCAGACTGTTCTCCACAGAGGTTGGACCAATTGACATTTCCACCAGCAGTGCAGGAGGGTTCCTTTGACCCCACAACCTCTCCAGCATTTGCTGCTGTTATCTTTTCTGATGTATGACATTCTCACAGGAGTGAAGTGGTATCTCATTGTTGTCTTTCTTTGCATTTCTCTTACAATGAAAGACTTGGAGCATTTTCTCATGTGTTTCTCAGCCTTTTGGATCTCTTCTGTGGTGAATATTCTGTCCATGTCCTCCTCCCATTTTTGGATGGGGCTGTTTGTTTTCTTGTTGTTGAGTTTGGCCAGCTCTTTATATATTTTGGTTATTAGCCTCTTATCTGATGTATGGCATGTAAAGATCTTCTCCCATTCTGTGAGGGGTCTCTTGGTTTGGGTAGTGGTTTCTTTTGCTGTGCAGAAGCTTTTTAATTTGATGTAGTCCCATAGGTTTACGCTTGCATTAGTCTTCTTTGTAATTGGATTCGTTTCATTGAAGATGTCTTTGAAATTTATGTGGAAAAGAGTTCTTCCATTATTTTCCTCTAAGTATCTGATAGTTTCTGGTCTAACATTCAAGTCCTTGATCCACTTGGAATTTACTTTTGTATTTGGTGAAATATAGTGGTTCAGTTTCATTCTTCTGCATGTTTCAACCCATTTTTTTCCAGCACCATTTGTTGAAGAGACTCTGCTTTCCCCATTTAATAGTCTGGGCACCTTTGTCAAAGATTAGATGTCCATAGTTGTGGAGGCTTACTTCTGGGCTTTCAATTCTATTCCACTGGTCAGTGTGTCTATTCATGGTCCAGTAACAAGCAGTTTTGATGACAATGGCCCTGTAATACAATTTGAGATCTGGGAGTGTGATGCCTCCAGTTCTGTTCTTTCTTCTCAAGATTGTTTTGGCAATTCTAGGTCTTTTCTGGTTCCAGATAAACATTTGTAGCATTTGTTCTATTCTCCTAAATAATGTGGTTGGGATCTTGATGGGGATAGCATTAAATTTGTAGATGACTCTGGGTAGTATATTCATTTTGATGATGTTAATTCTTCCAACCCATGAACATGGAATATCTTTCCACTTTTTGTGTCTTTTTCAGTTTCCTTGAGGAGTGACCCATAATTTTCAATATACAAGTCTTTCACTTCTTTGGTTAGGTTTACTCCTAGATATTTTATTGTTTTTGTTGCTATAGTAAAAGGAATTGATTTCTGGATTTCAATTTCTTCTAACTTAGTGTTTGCATAGAGGAATACCACTGACTTTTAAATGTTCATTTTGTAGCCTGACACCTTACTCTATTGCCTGATGATTTCCAAAAGCTTCTTTCTGGATTCCTTAGGTTTTTCAATGTATACTATCATGTCATCTGCAAATAGGGAGAGTTTGACTTCTTCTCTTCCAATCTGTATCCCTTTAATTCCTTGCTCCTGCCTGATTGCTATGGCAAGAACTTCCAACACTATGTTGAATAGTAATGGTGATAGTGGGCATCCCTGTGTAGTACCTGATCTGAGGGGAAATGCTCCCAGTTTTTCACCATTGAGTATGATGTTGGCTGTAGGTTTGCTATATATAGACTCCACTATCTCCAGGAATTTTCCATCTATTCCCATTTTTTATAGTGTTTTGATCATAAACCTCTGCTCAAATTTCCTTGATAACTGTTCAAGGGGTCCTGACTGCAGCAGTGTCAGTTGTGGTGTGGGAAGGCTTCTTCTGTGAGCCCCACTGTCCCTTGATGAGAGGGTTCCCTGGGCTGTGAACAGCATTAGATTGTGTCATAGGAAGGCCATGCACCCTAACAGGCCACATCCATTTTCATTTACTTTCGAAAAGAAGATTAAGGAGCAAATTCAATTTTGCCTAATGCCTCTCCCAAATGGCTAATTTATATGCTAATTAGCAAGATAAGAATCGATGAAACTGGTAATCAATATGATAGTCAAGGCGCCAGTAATGAAATTCGTTTTGAGATGCACTGCTAGTGGAAATGAAGCAATTACACAGAATAAATGGGGCAGCTCAGGGAATAAGGGCTCCATATTGCACTTGACTGCATTATGTTCCCCTTTTACTGCTCCCCTCATGCCTTCCCCATTCTGTAGCAATCAGCTGTCCATTCAGTTATTCAGATCCTTAGGGGCACACCACATACCATCTTGTTCCTTTCTAAATAACCTGACCCTGCACTATCCCTGAGGATTTGTGGTCCATCAGGGGGAAATGGAGCTAAGGAAAATTAGTGTCTGAGTATACTAGAGGTATAGCCCTGTGGGGGAACTAGGGGCTAAGTAGGAACTTATAAGCTATATACTGAGTAGTAAACACTTTCTTCTTTTCATACTTGCTAAAGTTAGGCTAAGGTTTTTCCTCCTTATAACATCAGAATAATTACCACATTGCCCAGATTTTCCAGAACTATCTTGATTTCAGATAATTTGTCCTATCATAGCATAGTTCAAATGGTATATGTCTTATGTCAGATGATATGTCCAGTATGAAGCAGGCCATACTGTTTTCTAACTCTAGAAAGTCTTGTTTCAACTAGAATATTTATTCCAGAATTTCTAGTGTGTGTGTGTGTGTGTGTGTGTGTGTGTGTGTGTGTTTTGGAGGAGTAGTGATTGTAATAATCTCTGGAAATTATAGCTAAAGCACAAATTAGTTTCATACTTTTCAACTAAGATAACTGTGATTTGTCTTTTTTTTTTTTTTTTTTTTTGCCTCCAGGGTTATTGCTGGGGCTCGGTGTGTGCACCACGAATCCACTGCTCCTAGAGGACAATTTTTCCCATTTGTTACCCTGGTTGTTTTTTATCATTGTTGTGGTTATTATTATTGTTGTTATTGATGCTGTAGTTGTTGAACAGGAAAGAGAGAAATGGAGAGAGGAGGAGAAGACACAAAGAGGGGGAGAGAAAGATAGACACCTGCAGACCTGCTTCACCACCTGTGAAGTGGCTCCCCTGCAGGTGGGGAGCCGGGGGCTCGAACTGGGATCCTTACACCGGTCCTTGGGTTTTGCGCCACGTGGGCCTAACCCACTGTGCTATTGTCCGACCCCCCGTGATTTGTCTTTTATGCCAAAGTCTGTTCATTGGAATCACCTGAAGAGTTCCAGTTTCTTTTATTAAAAAAATTAAACATACCTCCAATTTTTTTTTTACAGTGGACATTATATGTGTCCTTTGTAGATTAGCATTTTCCCACATTTGCCTTGTCTTGTACCTGCTATTACCCACCTCTGTAGTGATTCCTGAGCCTATTTTACTTCTCTGTTCCACATTTCAAAGCAAGGTACAAACATTAGTATACTTCACTTTGCATGACACCGACTAGATTTCAGAATTGTTTCTTTTATTTTTCATGTAAAGCTTTGTGTATAGTGAGACACACAAATCTGAGTTTCTGTAGCTGTGACAGGTATCTAGACCAACACAGTACAAATCTCGATATCAACAAGTAAAAGCACTGCTACCACTTCATAAGTCATTTGATGCCCCTCTCTTGTCACTCTCATGCTCCACTTTCAGAGACAGGCACCACTCTGATTTTTTCCACCACAGGTTAATTTTTCCTATTTCTTGAACTTCATATAAAAACAACCATACAGTCTTTAATCTTGTGTGAATTTTCACCTACAATAGTGTCTTTGATATTCATTCATTTTGCTGTGTTTTAAAATATTTTATTTATTTATTAATGAGAAATATAGGAGAGAGAGCGAGAAAGAACCAGACATCACTCTGATGCATGTGCTGCTGGGGATCAAACTCAGGACCTCATACTTGAGAGCCCAGTGCTTTATCCACTGTGCTACCTCCCAGACCACATTCATGTTGCTGTTTACATCAAGCTTGTTCCTTTTTATCTCTGAGTAGTAGTCCATTACACAAATATACCACAATTTTTTTTTAGTGTGAATAAAGTTGCTGGGAACATATTTGTACAGACTTTTTAAAGTAGTCACACATTTTAATTTTGCTTGTATAAATCCTTAGGAATGGAATTTCTGGGCTATAGGTTAAATGTGGGGTTTTTTTCCAAGCCATGTTTATGACTAATATTAAGATTACAGAGTGTAGGGGGCCGGGCGGTGGCGCACGTGGCTAAGTGCACATGTTACAGTGCAGAGGGAAAGCTTTGTGAGTGGTGAAGCAGGGCTGCAGGTGTCTCTCTGCCTCTCTCCTCTCAATCACCCCTTCCTTCTCAATTTCTGGCTGTCTCTATCCAATAAGTAAATAAAGATAATTTTTTTAAAAAGAAAAAAAGATAACCCTAGAGGCAAAAAAAATTAATAACTTTATTTTATCTGTGGAAATAAAGTTATTAATTTTTTTTTTTTGCCTCTAGGGTTATTGCTAGGGCTCAGTGCTCAAATCCATTGCTCCTAGAGGTAAAGATCCCAGTTCAAGCCCTCAGCTCCCCACCTGCGAAGGGAAGCCCAGGGGTGGGGGTCGCTTCACAAGTGGCAAAGCAACTCTGCAGGTGTCTTTCTCCCTCTTCATCTTCCCCTCCCCTCTCAATTTCTCTCTGTCCTATCTTAAATAATAGAAAAAATGGCCATAGGAGCTGCGGATTCACAGTGTAGTCACCAAGCCCCAGTGATAACCCTGGAGGCAAAATAACAATAATAATTACTATTAATGTCTTTGAATTGATTTTCCACCCTGTTAGTAACCTTAGGTTGATCAATCTAGTCAAAGTATCCATGTAGCCAGCGAGACATCTGGCTAGAGATGGCATCAAGAAAATGTTGATTAAGCACACATGGTGCAAAGTGCAAGGACTGGTGTAAGAATCCCAGTTTGAGCCCCCGGCTCCCCACTTGCAGGGGAGTCGCTTCACAAGCGGTGAAATAGATCTGTGGGTGTCTGTCTTTCTCTACCCCCTCTATCCTTCCTCTCCTCTCTCCATTTCTCTCTGTCTTATCCAACAACAATGACAACAATAATAACTACAACAATAAAACAAGGGCAACAAAAAGGAATAAATAAATATTAAAACAAACAAAAAAGAAAATGTTGAGGTGCAGTCCAGGAGGTGGCTCAGATAATAAAACACTGAGTCTCAAACACGAGATTCTGAGTTCAATCCCTGGCAGCACATGTACCAGAGTGATGTCTGGTTCTCTCTCTCCTCCTATCTTTCTCATTAATAAATAAATAAGATCTTTAACAATAAATAGTTTAAGACAAATTAAAATGTTGAGGAGCGAGCTAGCAGCTGAGATCACAGGTATTTTCCTCCCTTCCTTCATGCTGGATTACTGAGCATTGTGAATTAACAAGAATAAAACAACTACCAAAATATGGTAGTTGTTACACTACCTGAAACCATCCCTGCTCTCCACCCGCAGAGGAGTCAAAACTAGGAACTCTTGTTTCCTGAGTTCGCCTTTCACGGCACCAGTACAGATCTGAGTGAGCTGGCCCCTGAGCCTTGAATTAGTATGTGTAACTCCCAGAAATGTTTTGCATCAGTTGCTCAGCACTCAATAGCATACTTTTTGTTGGTATCACTGGGGCTTCATTGCTCCCAGCTGACTTTTCAGAGAGCGAGCAAGTGAATGAGAGAGAGAGAGAGACAGAGAAAGAGAGAGAGAGAGAGACACCACTGCCCCAAAGCTTCCTCCAGTCCAGTGAAGGCCAGGCTCAAACCTGCATTGCCTGCATAGCAAAGCTGGAACATTATCCAGTGAGTTATTTTCCTGGTCCCAGCAAATATCTTTAAAAATATATATATATATTTAGTTAGTTAGTTTCCCTTTTGTTGCCTTTTTTATTGTTGTTGCAGTTATTTTTGTTGTCATTGTTAGATAGGACAAAGAGAAATGGAGAGAGAGGGGAAGACAGGAGGAGAGAAAGACAGACACCTGCAGACCTGCTTCACCGCCTGTGAAGTGACTCTCCTGCAGTTGGGGAGCTGGGGCTCAAACTGGGATCCTTAAGCTGGTCCTTGTGCTTCATGTCACATGCGCTTAGCCCGCTGCACTACTGCCCGACTCTCCCAGCAAATATCTTTATAAGGAACTTATGCATGATGAGACCTCTCTCGTTCAGCCATTTCAATGAGGATTCACCAGGAAGAACGTAGTTGTAAACAATGGGCTTTCCCCTGTAAGAGAGGCCAGCATAGACATTGCTGAGGCTCTTAAGTCAGGCTAGAATTTAACTCTTTTTCTGGACAGGAGGGCTGGGGAGGATACCTCTTTATTTCCTCCACAGACAACTGCTGAGAATGTGATGTTCTTTGCCTTCCTGGGAAGGTAGGGTTTCCAGGGTATCAGAGGTTGCTCAGTTATCAGCACAGAGATGTAGGGTAAGGATGACTGCTAATGAGTCTCTTCTCAACTTTTTCGCCTCTCTGAGTATTTGTCTCTGGAACCTACATGCTTTTGTTAGTAATACATAACAGAAGGAGTGAGAGAAAGCATTCAGATGGCCTTTATCTGAGGCATGTGCCTGGCTTAAGTAGTCCCCTTTTGGGCTGGTTTTACTCTGTAATGTGTCCCCTGAGAAGACAGACTAAGCAGCCCTGGTTACCCTGTAATTTCTCTAAACTATTTGCATGAAATACTGCAGGCAAAAAGCCCAGCCTCTGATTGGCTGTTGCTAGGTAACAACATAATCATCAGGAAATTAGACTGTCCTCCCCCCCCCAACTCAGAGTATGTGTGTGATTGCAGCATTGTGCAGGAAAAGAGAGGGAGTGGAACAAAGAGAGATAAATGGGATGGTCTTGAAGGAGGGGACACCACAGCCACAAACCTGCATACCACGGTAGGTAGGACAATCTGCTTCGGTTTTTTTCTTTACTCAGTCAAGCCAATATTGGCACATTTTCCCTTAAAAAAAAAAAAAAAAGCATAGTAAAGCTAGCAGGTCCTGCAGACAGCAGGAACAGAAGCTTTGGAAGCAACTTTGACATTTGAAAGGATTTTTGGAAGCAGAAGGTAGTGCTTAATATATGAGAATGACTCCAAGTAAAGCTGAATAAATTAGTGTCTGGAGTGTGCATGCACACAGGACTCCATTAGCATGACTGTGGAGTGCCTGAGAGGAACAGAATGTGAGGATGTGCTTGTGAATGAGGCAGAGAAAAGAAACATGCTTTAAGGGTGGAAGGAAACCCCATAAACAGAAGTTTAAAATTGTTTCTGTTACAACTCCACTAATGTTTAGGCACATAGCCCTGTAATTCAACTAGCCTGTTCTCAGACTACCTTTCTGCCTGGTTAGACTTGGCAGGTGGATGAAGAATAATAATGTGAAGGGGTGTGTGTGTGTGTGTGTGTGTGTGTGTGTGCGCGCATGTAGCATATAGTTTATTTTCAAAATTGTATCCTAACATATAGCAACCTGACAAGTGTGTACAGCTGCACTTGGACACTTCCTCTGGGTAATGAATATCCGTAGAGACCACAAGCACTTTCCTTTCCCTTCCTGCTAGTCCCCAGTGACTTCCCCACCTCTAGCTTCACTTATCTTGTCTTCCTTTTGAGTTCCTTAGCAGTGACCCTGTACTTACAATAGACCCTCCATTGTGATACTGCATACTTCATTGACCTGCTACATCCTCAGGCAAGCTAATTGCCTTTTGCCATTCATTGTCTGCCAGATTAATGACTCCTCCTGTGTCTGATGGCCCACAGCCACCTCTGAGATTCTTCTCTGTTCTGTTTCGGGATAGTTCTTCCTTTCTAACTACCTCCTCAGCTCAGCCTTTCATAACTGCTAAAAAAGAAACTTTTTTTTTTTACCTGAACAAAGATGGTACCTGGTATAATGCAGAGGAGACCATTATTTTGTAGCATTGGTAAAAAAAAAATATATATATATATATATATATATATATATATGGGAGCAAAATGGAATATGTCAATAAAAAGACTCTAGAGGGAATACCATTTCACAACATCCAACCCCGCAGTGGGTGAGCCTAATAAAACTCACTTCCTAGAGACAAAAGAGCATGAACAGCATACAGTGGCTCAGAGCTTCTATCTATCCATACACTGTGTATAGAAATAGCAGGTATTCTCCAAGACAGTAGTTCTCAGAGTGTGATCCCTGGACCCGCAGCATCAGAAATGTAAGGATGGGGCCTGTGACCTGTCAGTCTGTTTATTGTCATTGTTGGGTTTTTGTTTTTTTGTTTCTGTTTGTCACTGGGGCTTCACTACTCCAGGCTAACTTTCTCAGATAGACTAAGGCAGAAACAGAAAGGCACCACAGGACTAAAGATTCATATATGCTGGAATTTGAGAAACATATTACATTTTTAGTAAATTTCTCAGGTGTACTGGCCACTCTGAAAAACCTCTACTCTGACCACCTGGGGGGTGGACCAGTGGATAAAACAGTAGGTTCTCCTACATGAGGTCCTGAGTTTGGTCCCTGGCAACACATGTGCAGGAATAAAGCTCTGGTGTGTTCTCTCTCTCTCTCTCTCTCTCTCACACACACACACACACACACACACACACACACACACACCCCTAAAAATGAAAGGAAACCTCTGCTCTGAGAATAGAAAGTGTGTGTGTGTGTGTGCAATGACCTTCTTCACCTATAATGCCTTCTCCCCATTTTCAAAGTCCCATTCTAACCCATCTTTTAAAAACCCACCCCAATTGAAATTTCCAGCTGATCCAACTGAAGGGTATCACTCTACCCCTTATTACATCTCAGAGTCAAAGTAGAGGCACAGGCCAAATCCAGTCCCAAACCAGTTTATATGAAACCTTAGAGCTGTGAAAAACTTCTACATTTTTAATTGCTGTGGTGGAGGACAAAATAGGAATGTGCAACAAAGCCCATATGTGGTCTGCAAAAGTATGAACTATTTACTATCTGGCCCTTTACGTAAAAATCTTTGCCAACTCCTATTATATTATTATGTGTACTATTACTTCTCCTCTTATTCTGTTAACTCATTAATAACAGAATAATTGACTATTTTTTGTATCCCATTCAGTACTAAACACATAATAATGATTTAATCAATAGGTAAAGAATGGTTGAATGAACTTGTGGGTGATTAAGCTCGTTGTGTGGTTAACTGGTGTTTAGGAAGTTTGAAAGAGAATGTGACCTCTCTACCTAGCCCCTTTTTGCCATACCATGAAATAATAACAATAGTTTCCTCCACTTTGGATGCTAAGAATCAAGAAGTTCACACTAACGGAACTTATACTTTTCATTGGTAATTAAAACGATGAAAACCAGTTAGGAGCTGTCCTACAGCTTGAAGAGCAAGAGTAACATTTAGATTGCTCATAAATTGGAAGAACTAAAATAACCACGACATCTTAAATTAAAGCTGCATTTCTGGAGCCCAGTAAAATATTTCAGTGAGTTTTTTTTTTTTCCTCCAGGGTTATTGCTGGGCTCGGTGCCTGCACCACGAATCTACCGCTCCTGGAGGCCATTTTTCCCCCTTTTGTTGCCCTTGTTGTAGCCTCGTTGTGGTTATTATTATTACCATTGTTGTTGTTGTTCGTTGTTGGATAGGACAGAGAGAAATGGAGAGAGGAGGGGAAGACAGTGAGGGCGAGAGAAAGATAGACACCTGCAGATCTGCTTCACCACCTGTGAAGCGACTCCCCTGCAGGTGGGGAGCCAGGGGCTCGAACCGGGATCCTTACGCTGGTCCTTGCACTTTGTGCCACGTGCACTTAACCCACTGCGCCATGGGCCAACCCCCTTCAGTGAGTTTTTAACTTTACCACTGTTAAAATCCTAGAGGCAGTGCTACATGAGTCTCTCTTGCAGTGTGGCTTGTTCATCCTCTGACCACCTTCATGGACTGGAAACTCACTTCACAAAACACTCCACACTACTGTTTAACAGCTCCAGTTGTAAGTAAGCACAAATGCATTGAAATCTCTCCATATAATTTCTACTCTGTAGTCCTTTTCTGCGTACTGAACTGTCAAAATTAGCTACCCAAGTTTCATCACCATGAGAAAAGTAGAGTAAAATTATACTTGACTGGAAAGAGAGGAAGACTAAGACATACATACATTTATATGCTCTTCACAAACAGTTAGAAATGGGTTGGAAACCAAGAAGCTAAAAGCAGTAAGCATGCTAAGAGAGGAAAAGCAAATGGAATCAAGTGAAACACTCCATATACAAAAGGAAGCAAGAGGCTGGTGGTTGCAGTAGACCACAGGCTCACCACAGACTTGCAGTATGTTTCTGCTAGAGAGGAATATTAATAGCAATGAGAGGGTATTATCTGGGACAAGTGGGGGAAAGGAGGCCTCAGAACTGGACCTGGGGGACTCTGGAATTGCACTGTGATTCCACAGCTATGAAGCAGCTGTCATGACAAGTTGCTAGGGTAAAAGCAGAGCAAGAAGCCTCTTAGGAATGACTGTGTCCTTTGAATAAATTGTGGAATAAGCCAAAGCTGTGAGACTCTTAAGTGGTAAAAAGAAGATGGCAGAAGAGAGGAAGCTAAGATCTCAAGTTATATACTTATGCACAGTGTAACATAACCTTAATCCAGATGCCTTGATAACTGATAAATCAAACATTGCATGAAAAATAACTCTTAAGAAGGATGTTTGCTGTCTGGACTGAGAACTTGTGCTATACAGAACTTGAAGTTTTGTGTGTATGTGTGTGTGGGGGGGAGTGAGATTGGTGCTAATCTAGTCATGGAAGTCTCTGAAGCTAGCTTCTAGTCTCCTGTTTCCCGCTCCCTTCCCAACACGTGTGTGTGAGGGCACATGTATGAACATCCTCCTCACACATGCACACCATGCCTTAAGAGTATCCTGAATATCACTTCTTCCCATTGTACCTTCAGGTGAGCAGGTTATTCTTCTTGCTTTTCTTATTCTCAGGAAGAAAACTCCTAAGGTTTGAGAAAGGGAATTTTTGAATTATGAGAAAAAGCTTTTAATTAATCATGGACTATGGTTCAATAATCGTAAATTATTAAAACCA
Source organism: Erinaceus europaeus (assembly GCF_950295315.1). Lineage (NCBI taxonomy): Eukaryota > Metazoa > Chordata > Mammalia > Eulipotyphla > Erinaceidae > Erinaceus > Erinaceus europaeus. The sequence continues at coordinate 49,867,412 of NC_080174.1, read as the reverse complement.
CAAAAATTGCAATGTCTTTTTCACATTAAAGGCATACCCATATTAAAAGCAGGACATGAATCATAGATTCAAACCATTTTGGTATATGCTGTTTACAGTTTTATGATCTTGGGCAAGTTGTTTTACTGCTCAGAATCTGTTTCCTCATCAGTAATTACTATTCTAAAATGCTAGGATAATTAACTAGATAATATTTTGATTATAGAATGCCTATTCTGTGCTACATACTAAGTTAGGTGTGTTTTCTTGCATTTATTTTTTTTTTCCGGCCACTAGGGTTCTTGCTGAGGCTCAGTGCTAACACTACAAATTTACCACTCCTGGCAGCCATTGTTTACTTTTTCTTTATTTTTTTCTTTTTTTAATTTTAATAGGACAGAGAAAAAATTGATAAGGAAGAGGGAGATAGAGAGAGAGACACTTGCAATATTTCCTCACCACTCATTTAGCATTCCCCCTGCAGGAAGGGTGAGTGAGGTTCACACCCATGTGTGCTCAACCAGGTACATCACTGCCTGAGCTCAACCAGGTACATCACTGCCTGGCCCCCGAGAAAAATCTTAAGAATTAGTATCACTAGTATTATCTATAAGTGAGGGAGCTGATGCCCATAGAAGTTAAATAACCTCCTAGTTTTCTAACCTTCCTGAGATCTGCCAAGTGGGGCTGAGGAAGAAGACACTTTCTCTGTATAAGGAGCTCCCTCTTTTTCTTTTCAGTGGGGCTGCTTCTCTGAAACTGGGTCTGGCATGTAACAGGGATTTTGGAGAGGCAGGTAGGTGTCCCTTATCCCTTTTCTCCAAAGGACTGACAGACAATTGTTTTTGTTTTGTATTACTTATCAATTAAGCAGTAAAAAAAAAATGATTTTATGAACATTCAAGTGGGGGGGGGCAGGTGAGTACACTCAGTAGAGTGTACATATTACTATGTGCAAGTACCCAAGTTCAAGTTCCCATTCCCTACCTGCAGGGGGGAGGCTTCACAAATGGTGAAGCGGTGTTGCAGGTATCTCTCTCTTTCCCTTCCTATCTTTTCCTTCTCTCTCAATTTATCCCTGTCCTATCAAATTAAAAGGAGGAGAACGAGGAAGAAGAAAGAAAATGGCTTTCAGAAGTGGTAGATTTGTTATGGAGGTACTGAGTCCCGGTGATAATCCTGGTAGCGATTTAAAAAAAAAAAGTGTGATTACTGGGATACATGGTAGGCCCTGGGAGAGGGGGTAGTTGATAAGATTACTGTAGAATGACACCCACCCCACCCTCCAGCTTGAAAGAGCTCTGGTGAGACAGTGTATCAGACAGAAGACAAGAGGAGCCCAGTTAACTCTTAAGAGCTCACTGACCCAGAGAAGTCTAGACAAGAGCAAGCATGAGTAATCCTGCCTCTTGCACATGGACTTGTAGCCCTAGTTTCGTATCCTATACCTGCTGTTTTAGCTTATTGCTTTGGATGAGTTCTTGGAACTCATGAGCTGTTTTCCTATGGGAAAAAGGAAGAAGTAGTCCCTGAGTCATAGAGTTGTTGTGAGGAATAAATGAGACCATGAATATAAGGATCCTGTCCCTGAGTATGCACTCAAGTAACGGGAAAGAAATTTCATTTGCCAGCACCAGGTCTAAGGCCACTGGTCTCTTACTGAATAAAAGAACATCCATATACAGAACAAATATCTTCTAACTGGAGAGACCATTTCTATCCCAAGAAATCCATCTCTTTGTAATGTATCAGAGCTGCATTCCCTAATGTCCTCATAGGGTTCCAGAGGGAAGCTTTGAAGAAGGAAGGCTGCACTCTTAGAACAAACTCTTGGTGGGGATAGTATGCTGAGGTTTTAGGGGAAAAAAAAAAAAAATATATATATATATATATATATATATATATATCACCCCAATAATCCTGCTTCTCCTAGGCAGTTTCAGCACTAGTATTCATAAAAATAAACTCCTTAATTGCAATGTCTACAAAGAGTTGAATGATACCTACGGATACAGATACATTATGTCTAAGGTATATGCCAGTTGGGAGGGGTAGAGAAAGAGGAAAAAGGGAAAAGAAGCCTGCAGATGAATTTATAGATAAATTACATGCCCTTGAACAATTATTTCAAAAGTCTGGTAGTTTTCCATGGCCTCTGTTCTGACTTGCTTATGTTTGTCAGGATATAGCAGTGCCAGGGTCAAGGCCAGTTCAAGGCTGGAGTAGAGTGGCAGAAGATGGTAAGCTCTAAAAATTGGTAATGATGTATGTGTGTGTGTGTGTGTGTGTGTGTGTGTGTATGTGTGTGTGTGTATTTATACATATGTGTTTATATATGCTTCATGGAGAATTAGTATGGAGGAATTTTTAATAGAGATCTTGACTCCCGAGATTCTATGTACAAATTCCAGGAATGCACAGTTCTGCTGAGACTAAACAAGGAAAACTGATGGGGGAAGGAGATTTTTCCCAACTTTGAGGTCAGCACAGAGTTTCCTAACTTTGAAGGTATCAAGGAACATAAAGGTATCTTTTTCTCTGGAAATAGTCTTCTGCCCTAGCCCAGGCTACTTTTTTATAGTCTATGCCACAAACTAGGTGATTTCAAACAATAGACATGTATTGCCTCACAGTTCTGTGAACTGGAAGCCTGAAATCAAGATGTCAGCAGGGCCATGCTCCCACTGAAGCCCTTCCTTGATCTTCCTAACTGCTGGTAGTTCCGGGTATTATGCTTGTTAAAGTGTAACTCCAGTTTTAGCCCCCATCTCCACAGGGCTGTCCTCTCCCTGTATATGTCTATTTAGATAGATAGATAGATAGATAGATAGATAGATAGATAGATAGATATCCTCACATTGAATTCTTTTATAAGGACACTACTCATATTGAATTAGGGGCCCACCCTACTCCAGAATAATCTCCTTTTAGCTAATTGCATCTTCAGTGACCCTGCTTCCAAATAAGATCACACTCTGACATTTGAGGATTAGAACTGTAGCAAATCATTTTTGAAGGGACACAGTTCAGCTCAATAATACATTATTTGAAATGATGTTGAAGGGTGTCGTGCATGTAGTATGTGATGGCAGAGAACTTAAAGAAATGATTTTTTTTTAGATTGAATCAGAGGGAGAAAGTGAAAGAAAGAGACCACAGCACTGAAACTTCAATTGAAGGAAGGATAAGGATAAGGGCTGGGCTTAAACCTGGGTCAAACACATGGCAAAGTAGCACACTATTCAAGTGAGCTATTTTGCCTTAGGAAATAAATGTCTTAAAGTGAGACATAATATAGTGAGGAGACCCAGATTCCAGTGTAGATTTCTTCTCTGGGAAGCTAGCAGACTAGTATACCTGTTTAAGCCTTAGATTTTAAATTCAAGAATCTTTAATTATGTCAAAAACAACAATAATAACAGTCCCCTTATGATAATATTAATAGCAGGTACATTTACTAAATATTTAACAAGTTAGGGGACTGGGTGGTGGTGTGCCTGGTAACAACACTTAAGGACCTGGGTTCAAGCTTCTGATTTCTCACTTGCAGGGGGAAAGCTTTGTGAGTGGTGAAGCAATCCTGCAGGTGTATCTCTTTCTTTCTATCACCTGCTTCCTTCTCGATTTCTGGCTGTCTCTGTCCAATAAATAAATAAAGATAATTAAAAAAAAGTTTCACCTATGGGACTACATCAAATTAAAAAGCTTCTGCACAGCAAAAGAAACCACTACCCAAACCAAGAGACCCCTCACAGAATGGGAGAAGATCTTTACATGCCATACATCAGATAAGAGGCTAATAACCAAAATATATAAAGAGCTGGCCAAACTCAACAACAAGAAAACAAATAACCCCATCCAAAAATGGGGGAGGACATGGACAGAATATTCACCACAAAAGAGATCCAAAAGGCCAAGAAACACATGAAAAAATGCTCCAAGTCTTTCATTGTAAGAGAAATGCAAAGAAAGACAACAATGAGATACCACTTCACTTCTGTGAGAATGTCATACATCAGAAAAGGTAGCAGCAGCAAATGCTGGAGAGGTTGTGGGGTCAAAGAAACCCTCCTGCACTGCTGGTAGGAATGTCAATTGGTCCACCCTCTGTGGAGAACAGTCTGGAGAACTCTCAGAAAGCTAGAAATGGACCTACCCTATGAGCCTGCAATTCCTCTCCTGGGGATATAGCCTAAGGAACTTAACACACCTATCCCAAAAGATCTGTGTGCACATATGTTCTTAGTAGCACAATTTGTAATAGCCAAAACCTGGAAGTAACCCAGGTGTCCAACAGCAGATGAGTGGCTGAGCAAGTTGTGGTATATATACACAATGGAATACTACTCAGCTATAAAAAATGGTGACTTCACTGTTTTCAGCCGATCTTGGATGGACCTTGAAAAATTCATGTTAAGTGAAATAAGTCAGAAACAGAAGGATGAATATGGGATGATCTCACTCTCGGGCAGAAGTTGAAAAACAAGATCAGAAGAGCAAACACAAGTAGAACCTCAACTGGCATTTGCATATTGCATCAAGTAAAAGACTCTGGGGTGGGTGGGTGGGTGGTTGGGGGAGAATACAGATCCAAGAAGGATGACAGAGAACCTACTGGGAGTTGTATTGTTTTATGGAAAACTGGGAAATGTTATGCATGTACAAACTGTTATATTTACTGTCGAATGTAAAACATTAATTCCCCAATGAAGAAATTAAAAAAGAGGTTTCAGGCCCAGTCTCAGTGCTTTATGTATATTAATTCATCTATAATAATACAACAACATTCTAATGGTAGTTATTATCATCCCAGTTTTACTGTTGAGGAAACTGAAGCCTAGAGAGGTTTTGTACCCACTTGGAGCCTCACACTAGGCTGAAGTTGAGGCCATGAGAGTCTGGATCTGCAGAATATGTTCTTAATTACTATATAGGCTGACTCTCTAAAATCTTATGTTCTGAAGGAGCCTTTTGGAAAAACTGCCCTTTTAAAAAGAAACAAAGGTAGAACAGACTCTAGTTCTTTATAAAGAGATGGAGTGTGACTGTGATCAATGATAAAAAAAGACTTAGGAGGTACTCGCTGTGAATTTAACATGGTTAATTATTTTCTAAATCCCAAATTGGGTTCACATCCTCATGGTTACTGCTTTCTGAGTAATAGTGCATTACAGACATTTCATTTGATTCATTGAACCCCTGAGGGAAGTGTGATCTTACTAAACTGCTGAAGAAAATGAGATCCAAAAGATGACATAACTTACTCAAGAGTACAGAGTTAGAATTTGCACCCAGGAGTCAGACATCAAAAATCTAGCCCCTGTTAAAATTCTAATTCCAAACCTCATACTACTGACCAGTGTGTTCCAGGTACACTGTCAGACATGTGGCTGATAAAATGGGTTTCCTGAAGAACAAAGGTCCTGTAAGCTACAGTCCATAGGCCCCATCCAACTTCCCACATTGTTTGGTAGCTAATGTTTTAGGGAAACACAGCCACACTCCACTTAGGACTTGTTTCTGGTAGCTTTGATAGAGACTACATACTTGCAAAGCCTAAAATATTTGCTACCTGGCTCTGTACAGAAGAGGTTTGCCAACTCCTGCCATAGGGCTATGGAGTCTAGGTAGATTGGTCCCCAGTCTCCAAATACATTCCCTACCAAAAAGAGATCAAGCCTTTCACTCCCCACTTCTTCTTCTTAAACCAAGCAGCACCGGTTTATTACAGGAACGTTTGGTATAGTTTGCCTTTTAAAAGTTGTGAAGAAAGCAGTGAGGTTTCAGGAAAGGCCTATTCATTTAAATGTATGGGGTTCTGTTTCACAAGAAAGTCATTCTATTCTGATTGCTAGGACTATCTGTAACTTGCCGTTCTTTGTTTCTTTTGTGCCTCTGTTTATTTACTTATATTTCCAGAGGCACTAAAGGAGGCGGCATGCAGAGAATTGGGGAGAGAGGGAACTTTTTGAGGAGTTTTGAACAGAATCCATTTGGACTGCTTCCAGCCTATCTATTAGGAGCCTCAGACAGCTGCTGGAGGCATACTTAGACTGGTAGAATTCAGGATACTTTGGGCAATGCAGCAACTCAGAGGTGTAAGGAGGTCTCCTCTCCATCCCTAAGGGTAAAGAGATTGACTGCTTGGCTATTATTGAATTACACCTCACACAGAGAAGAGCAGAGGCAAAGCCATAACAGAGGACCACCATCATCACCCAGCCTGTTCAAACTCTCCAAGCACAAATCACTACTGGAATGATAATACCAAGCAGTCTTTGTGAGGCAGACTAGACCTCTCATTTCCTGTCAGTCTCTGATTCCAGTAGGAAAAAACCCACCCCAATTTACCCCAGGGGTTTAGGCTCAATTTAGTTAGAGAGCTCTGTTTTTACTGTCTTTACCCTCCACTTCCCTGTAACCTCTGTCACAGCTGAAATCCGCAGCAAATGGATTTCCCCAACCCTGGGGACAAAGGCCTAGTGTTCCCTAGACTTGGTGGCTCCTAGGAGAGCAGAACCATCAACATTTCTCCAGCTGCTGGTCTTGGGCCTTCTGGGCAACAGGGACCTGTAATAAGATCACTATCCAAGTTGGTTACAGTCAGCACATCTTTCAAAGTGGTCCCTTGCGGTTGGGAGGAGAAATTGACTGAAGTAGGAATCACAGCCTTTAGAGCTTGAACTCAGACAAAACCACACAGTCAGTTGGAACTTAGAGAAAAACAGACTTCCAGTTCTGGATGTTAGCCATTAATCAGATTTGGCTGTGGTTCATAGTGGGAGCTGACAGGGATGGGTGGCCTTGGGGAAGAAATAAGGAACTAGTTAGAAGAAGGAATAAGAGTAGGCATTAAAAAGAAATTGAATAGGGTGTCTGTAAAATGCTTAAAGCCTAGATACCATGAAAATGTAAGTGTTCCGATTTTCTAATGAGAGGCCCCAGGGTTCAAGGCATAATGAGAGTCCGTATATAATACAGGAACCCTGGCTGAGACTGCCTGTACTTCCCACACAGCTCTGAAGCAGAAGGAAGTGGGAGTAGATTGGTACTGAAAAGTAGGCTTGGGCTCAAAGAGAGTAACAGTAGTAGAAAAAGTCTTGGGAGCCACTATGTTGTTCTATACTTCCTAATTATTTCTTTAAAAAAATACTTCTGGGAGTTGAGCGGTAGCGCAGTGGGTTAAGCGCAGGTGGCATAAAGGACAAGGACCGGTGTAAGGATCATGGTTTGAGCCCCCGGCTTCCCACCTGCAGGGGAGTCGCTTCACAAGTCTCAATCTTTTTCTCCCCCTCTCTGTCTTCCCCTCCTCTCTCCATTTCTCTCTGTCCTATCCAACAACGACGACATCAATAACAACAACAATAATAATTACAACAATAATAACTACAACAATAAAACTATAAAGGCAACAAAAGGGAAAATAAATATTTTAAAAAGTTAAAAAAGGAAAAACAACAAAAATGACAAAAAGGAATAAATAAATAAATATTTTTTAAAATGCTTCTAATTTTATTTTAATGAGAGAGAGAGAGATACAAAGAGAGAGCCCAGAGCACTGCTCAGATCTGGTTTATGGTGGTACAGGTGATTGAACCTGGGACTTCCAAGCCTCAGTCATAAAAGTCATTTTGCATAGCCATTATGCTGTCTCTCCCACCCCCTAAGTAATTTCTTTCTATCTCAATATCCCTTCCACTTGGAGACCAATGAGAGAATGGCATGTAGCAGGACCCTAGCTTCTAATTTCTCTTTAAGACAAACTCCTACCTCCAAGGTGACTAAATCCCCAACCCCTGAGTCCAGTAGATTTTCTGGAGTTACCTTTTATACCCGTGTTCCTGGAAAAAAGACAAAAGAGCCATAGCTCCTTAAATGAGTCACCTCTCCCCCATGGGTCTCAGTTTGACATAGGAGAAACAGGAGAGATTATAGTAATGTTTAATTTCTAAAACTAATTGGCAGGAACACTGAATATCATCTTTAACATGTATGTTACATATATAGAAATATTATAAGTATAAAGTACATAGTAAGCATAATTAAGGGAGGAGCCAGGTGATAGGGGGTGTCCTGGGTTGGAGTCCTACTACCACATGGAAGCTCCATAGAATGGTGCTGTGGTATCTTACTCCCTCTTTCTCTGTCTCTCCCCATCTCTAAAATAGAAAGAGGAAGTAGTCTCAGAGAAGGACGCAAAATAGTGCTATCAGAAATGTGTGAAGCCCAGTTACTACATTAAAAAAAAAAAAAAAGGAGTCGGGCTGTAGCGCAGCGGGTTAAGCGCAGGTGGCGCAAAGCACAAGGACCAGCCTAAAGATCCTGGTTCGACCCCCCAGCTCCCCACCTGCAGGGGAGTCACATCACAGGCGGTGAAGCAGGTCTGCAGGTGTCTATCTTTCTCTCCTCCTCTCTGTCTTCCCCTCCTCTCTCCATTTCTCTCTGTCCTATCCAACGACAACAACAATAATAACTACAACAATAAAACAACAAGGGCAACAAAAGGGAATAAATAAATAAATATAAAAAAAATTTTTAAAAAAATCACTACTACAACAACCATAAAAAACAAGGGCAACAAAAGGGGAAAATAAATAAATAAATAAATATTTTTTTAAATTACTAATAATTAGGGGATTAAATTTAGTTATCTCAGTTTCTTTCCACTTTCTGAAAAATCTGGTATGCTCTGATACAGACTTTTGCTCAGTCTTATGGAAATAATGTCTCACTGTGCATGAAATAGTGTCTCATTATGCATGAAGTCTCAGGGGATGCATTGGGAGGAAAGTTCTGACTTTGACCGAGTTCTGTGATGGCCTTAGATAAGTTATTTAGATAGACTTCTCATTGACAACTCTGGAATGATAGCATCTACCCTTACAGAGAGTGATGAGTACATAGAGAGCATCTAGTATTGCTGGACACATGGTAGGTAGTCAACAAATAATCCCTATTACTAGTATAAACAACACTGATAGAAGGTACTGACGTCTTGAGGTTGTTAGGAAGAATCTGCAATGAGGTAGCGCCCCCCCCACCACCACCACCAGAGCACTGCTCAACTGGGGTTTATGGTGGTGCTGGGGATTGCACGTGGGAGCTCAGAGCCTCAGGCCTAAAAGATGTTTACATAACCATTATGCTGTCTCCCCAGTCCTGAGGTAAAAAAATTAAACAGCTTTCAGATAAGAAGTAGGATGGAGGGGAGGAGAGTAATGGTTATGCAAAGAGACTCTCAGGGCTGAGGCTCCAAAGTCCCAGGTTCAATTCCCTGCACCGCCATAAGCCAGAGCTGAGCGGTGCCTCTGGTTTAAAAAAATAAATTTTAAAAAAAGAGCCTTCAAAGGAGGTTTCATGTCTTCTACCTCTTTTTTATTCCTGATACTTAAGAAGAATACCTTACATATGGTAGATATTCAATATATAATCCGATTATGGTGGGACTTGGAACTTGTTGGTTACAAAAAGTTCTAGGATAGTTGATAAAGAGTGGAAGTTGGACAGCTAGCTTTGTACAATGGAAGCAAAGAGAGTGTGGGCTTGAGTGGCTTGAATGCTACTTCGCCTCTGAAATGTTCCTTAATCGAAGCAGATCCTGTGCTTTCCTCCTCTGTAATTTTCATGAGACATTGAGAGCCAAAGTGGAAATGTGCACTTGAGCAACAGCCGTAGTTATCAAAATCATGAGCTAGAACAGAGTGCAGCTGGGGGGAGGGCATGCGCTATCTGGAAAACCAGGGGGACGGTGAACGAGAGAGAATGTGCTTTGATATGCCTGTGGGGAAGACACAGTGAGAAGAGTAAGACGTCATATGTTCCAGATAGGGAAAGAGACACACAGTGAGTCAGATGTAGTGTGAAGCTTAGTCATTGGTGAGTCTGGGGAGCTGGAGACAGTACAGGGAGACAGACCCAGTAGAGTAAACCTAGACAGGTGGGGGTGGAGAAGAAGAGGAGGGAGAGGGAAGCACTCCTTCAAGAGTGTCAAGGAGAAGATCAAAGGCAAAGTGGAGTGTGAACTCACAGGAGGACGGGCAGCACAAGCAAGCCAGCTGTAGATCCATGGTGAAAGGGAGGGCAGGTAAATAGAGGGGAGCTCTTACTGTAGCACTTTTCTTTCTGAGTGAGACTGACCACAAAGCATACAAAATATAGCCATGCTTTTTTTCCTTTTCTGAGTCAAATGGTCACGTGAAATAAAGTTAGAGCACCAAAAGAAAAGGAAGAAGGAGGGAGAGAAAGAAGAAAGAAAAGAGCAAGCAAATATGTGCCCAGGGGTGAGAGGCGAGGGCCAAAAGTGTAGGAACAGGAATAAGAAAGCTGGGGTTGAGGGTGCCGAAATGATCCAAGCAGAAAATGGCAAAGGAGGTTGTGGGTAAAACTGAGGAATGGGATAATGAAGACAGGAAGGAAAGTGACAGGCAAGCAAAAGAGCTCAGGAAATATATTATGTAGATATCACCATGTTGCTGGGGACAGCACTGATGTACCTGTGTTGCCCCCAAAAGGAGCATTACCATCAGACTGCAATTTTCCTGTAAAGGGATGTCATACTCATGTTAAAATTTCTTTTATTTATTTTTATATTTATTTATTTATTCCCTTTTGTTGCCCTTGTTTTATTGTTGCAATTATTATTGTTGTTGATATTGATGCCGTCATTGTTGGATAGGACAGAGAGAAATGGAGAGAGGAGGGGAAGACAGAGAGGGGGAGAGAAAGATAGACACCTGCAGACCTGCTTCACCGCCTGTGATGTGACTCCCCTGCAGGTGGGGAGCCGGGGGGTCGAACCAGGATCTTTATGCCCATCCTTGCGCTTTGCGCCACCTGCGCTTAACCCACTGCACTACCGCCCAACTCCCTTATTTATTTGTTTTTAACAGAGACTGTGCACACTGTATATAAAATCTGTCCTTACTGCTAAGGGAAAAAATAGAAGTGAGGCTTTAGCACCTAGGATCCTTAAGTTGCTATGACTGGTGCCCTATTTCCCTATCTGACTTTTCTATGTTTATGATTACTTCAGCTGAGATTTTTGTCTCTTTGTTGTTGTTGTTGCCCTTGTTGTTGTAGCCTTGTTGTGATTATTATTGTTGTTATTGTTGATGTCATTCGTTGTTGGATAGGACAGAGAGAAATGGAGAGAGGAGGGGAAGACAGAGGGGGAGAGAAAGATAGACACCTGCAGACCTGCTTCTCCACTTGTGAAGCGACTCCCCTGCAGGTGGGGAGCCGGGGGTTCAAACTGGGATCCTTACACCAGTCCTTGCACTTTGCGCCACCTGCACTTAACCCGCTGCACTACCATATGACCCCTGATTTTTCTTTCTTTTTTTTTTCCTCCAGGGTTATTGCTGGGCTCGGTGCCTGCACCATGAATCCACCGCTCCTGGAGGCCATTTTCCCCCTTTTTGTTGCCCTAGTTGTTGCAGCCTCGTTGCGGTTATTATTGCCATTGTTGATGTTGTTTTGTTGTTGGATAGGACAGAGAGAAATGGAGAGAGGAGGGGAAGACAGAGAGGGAGAGAAAGACAGACACCTGCAGACCTGCTTCACCGCCCGTGAAGCGACTCCCCTGCAGGTGGGGAGCCGGGGGCTCGAACCGGGATCCTTACAGCCGGTCCCTGCGCTTTGCGCCACGTGTGCTTAACCCACTGCGCCACCGCCAGACTCCCCTGATTTTTCTTTTTAAAAAAATATTTTTACTTCTTTATTTATTGGATAGAAGCAGAGAGAAGTTGAGAGGGAAGGGGAATATAATGAGGGAGAGAGAAACCTACAGCACTGCCTCGATGCTCATGAAACTTCTCCCTGCAGGTGGGGACCAAGGGCTTGAACCCAGGTCCTTGCTAGTGGTATTGTGTGCACTCTACTTAGTGTGCCACCATCCAGCCCCCAGCTGAGACTATGATGGAATGAAAAGCAAGAACTGAAACCCAATTCTGGTAAACACTTTGAGAAAAAGAGGCCAGGCATTTAAGAGAAGACCTAGGAATTCTATGGGTTTTTTTTCTTTCTTTCTTTTTGTGCCTCCAGGTGCCCACACTACAAATCCACTGTTCTTGTGGGCATTCCCCCCCCCCCAATTTTTTGGATAGGACAGAGAGAAATTGTGAAGGGAGGGGAAGACAGAGAGGGGGAGAGAGAGACAGACACCGCAGACCTGCTTCACTGCTTGTGAAGTGATCCCCCTGCAGGTGGGGAGCCGGGGGCTTGTACCAGGGTCCTTGTACAGGTCCTTATGCTTTGTACTATGTATGTTTAACCTGGTGCACCACCACCCAGCCCCCTCTATGGGATATTCTATACATTTATGTTTGTATTGATTGGGAGCCTTACATTTTTAAAAAGATATACATATTTGTTAACAGAGTATCACTCTGACTTATGTGTTGCTGAGGATTGAACTTAGAACTTAGTGCTTCCAAATCTGGATTCTATTTGCTCTATTAATTGAACCTCATTTCTAGTTTGTCACCTTCTACAAGATCATGAGGTATGCCTCCTACACTTTCTTCTTTTATTTTTTTAATATTTATTTATTTATCCCCTTTTGTTGCCCTTGTTGTGTTATTGTTGTAGTTATTATTGATGTCATTGTTGTTGGATAGGACAGAGAGAAATGGAGAGAGGAGAAGAAGACAGAGAGGAGGAGAGAGAGACACCTGCAGACCTATTTCACCACCTGTGAAGTGACTCCCCTACAGGTGGGAAGCTGGGGGCTCGAACCAGGATCCTTACACCGGTCCTTGTGCTTTGCGCCACCTGCACTTAACCCGCTACCGCCCAACTCCCGCCTCCTACACTTTCTATCCATCCCACCCTTACCTTCCTAGGACATGAGATAAAGAGATGTTAAGTAGGGCAGAACATAGAAAATATTTCTTAGTTCTTATGTCTCGTTGATTCCTACATCATTTTTGTCATAAAAAACATCCTTAATGAGGTCCAAAATTGAGTGCAGTTCAAGACAAAGGGAGTTCATAGACAATACCTTGCCCTGTGGCAGTAAGAGCAGACATAGAGACATTAAGGGAGATCTCTGGTTAAGGACAAGGTCATCAGTGCTGTTTGTAGGCTGTTATACTGCATTTGAAGCCTTAGTTCTCTGGACTTCAACTTGAAGAGTGCCAAATAGGAGCAGCCCAGATTTCTGGACCTCATTCATCCCTGTTTCTAGTCTTTGGCTACAGTTTTTCACCTCAGTGTGAAACTGCCCCAGCCTTGAGAATATTGACAGTCCCCAAACTGAGCCCCATCGGGAAGATGGTAACAGGACATTAATAGCTATTTTAGATCTCTCATCTGTTTCAGTTCTTTGTCCTCATTAGCTTTAAAATCACATTTTCTTCATTTATTAAGTTGGTTTGAAATACCAATAGAAAAATCACATGTCTGCAGTAAAACTTAGATAACAAAAGGTTGTTTTCAGATGTAGGAAGTGGGTAGAAGGAAAAGCTCATATGTACAAATGAAAATTTTAGGAACAATGTGACAGCACCTTGGGTTTTGCTCTCCCACCATGCATTCTTTCCTCCTCATCCCTTGTCTACTCTCAGACACACTGATTTTTAGTTATGTCTGACTTCCAGTTCTGAATTATAAGATGGCCCTTGAAGGAATTTCTAGTGCCCCTGAATGACCAAGATAGGAGGTTCCAAAAATTTGTTTCATCCTGGAAAATAATTGATGTATTGGAACAGGACAATGACAGCCAGACTGGGGACAGTTTTAATAACCACAACAGCCAATGTTTATGTGACAGTAGGTGTACAATTGATACTCACTAAACACTTTGTATCATCTTATTTATCCTGCCAACAATCCACATGCTGATACTTTTACATCTAATAGGTTGAGACAACAGGTTAGAGATGTGTGACCTGCCAAGATTCCCCAGGTAATAAGTGGCAGATCCAGCACTCAAATCCAAGTCTTTCTGATTCTACAATCTGCAATTTTAACCACATTTCTCAATGTAGTCCCCCTTCTCAACATTAGATGACAGAGTAGTCAGTAATTCATAAAGAAAATAGAGACTCCAAACACACTTCAAACATTTCTGGCTTTTCTAACAACAAAACAAAATGAGTAAAATGAACAGACCAGAGACTTTATAACCAGGCAAACTTGATTTCAAATCTTGCCGAGTGAACCAAGTCTTACCTTTTCCCATACCTGTTGGCAGGTATGTCTCGGGGTCTCATATCAGATGTGGTCCCGGCACAGGCTGATGGAAAGCTGTTATGTGTGTGTGTGTGTGTGTGTGTGTGTGTGTGTTTCTCTAAAAAGCACTTGTTTCCTGATTCTCTCCTACCTCTTCTCTCCCAGCATCTGCTTGCTCTCCTGCCATCTGGGTGCCCTGCCTGAGCCAACCTATAGGCCATGGAGAATGAGCTGCCAATCCCCCATACATCGAGTGGTGCCAGTGTTTCTAACAGTACCAGTGGGGTCAGTAGCAGCAGTGGCTGCACCAACAGCAGCAGTGGTGGAAGTGGCCGCTCCACGGGGCCCCAGATTTCTGTCTACAGTGGCATTCCTGACCGGCAGACCGTGCAGGTAAGATTCCAACTGACCTAGAAATCATTTTCCTTAACTACCTTCAGGACTAACTGGGGAGACATGTTGGCATGGTGAGGTGGAGTAGCCAGATGTGGATCTGGAGTGGGTGTAATGCGAGTGTGTTAGTGGATGGATACTTGCGCTCAGAGGAGAGGTGATGCTCGATGGGGCCAGTCAAGAAGGTGTGGAAACAGTAGGGGTGTACAGCAGGGCAGGAAGGTTCCCTTCTTACCTGGTGATTCAGATCCCAGAGGGCTGTTTTGGGAAGGTATGTGTGTGGGGCAAACAAAAAGAACAAACAGGAGAGGAAAAAATGTGAGCTTCTCAGCCATAATCTAGACACTATCTAAATGGCCATTCTCTTCTGACAAGTCTAGGTTTCTTAAAGACAAGGTACCAAAAAAAAAAAAAAAAAAAAAGAACCCCCAAGCAGCCTTTTGTCTTTGCAGCTTCTTGGCCTCTTCCCTAAGGCAGTGTTTTGCAAAATGTCACCCATGAGGTCTTCAGGTGATGGATGACACAGGGCTCCAGAGTACAGTCATGACCGTGCACTGCCACCTGCTAACGTGCACTGCACTGCACACATATCTAGCTTCTCCTGCTGCTGTAAGAATAGTTATTATTAGGCATGATTCTATAAGTTAGAAAACTGAAGCTCAAAAAAGGCAGTAGTTTATCTAAGGTCATTTAGGTAAAGACAAAAAAAAAAAAAAAAAAAAGCCAAGCCAATTGTTCCCCTAAGCCTGTGTTCTTAATCACGTAATCACTGCAGTGTCTGCTTGAAGGTCCCAAATAAAATAGGCATAAAAAGAGAAGCTGTAGCCAGAAAGTATGTGTGGTAAGTCACTTTGCTAGTACACTGTGAATGTACCAGACAAGTGACCTCATTCTGCTTTGGCCCCAGGCCCAGATTAAGGACTAGAGAAGAAGCCACAGTAGGTAGAAAGAGGGCCTGGAAAATCTAGTCACAGAAGGTACTAGCAGGTACTGTGGAATTTTTCTTTCCTGCTTATCTTTCTTCTTATGTCATGCCCAGCCTCTTGCCCAGGGCCTAGTTAGCTCTAGTTTCTAGCATCTGATTTCAGGATGTGCCCTCCCTTCATAACTTTAGGCAAAAGGATTTGGGAGGTTCAGCTCTGGAAAATGGAATGACTCCAGGTTTTTTCTGTACCCAAACAGTCTTCAGGGACTCCTCCTATTTCCACACTTTGACATCTTTTTTAAAATCATTGCAAAGAGACAGAGAGAAGTCAAGAGGGAATGGGGAAGATAGAAAGGGACAGAAACAGAGAGACAGCTGTCACACCACTTCAGTGCTCATGAAGCTTTCCCCTTGCAGGTGGGGACTGAGATTTGAACCGGGGTCCTTGAGCGCTGTAATGTGTGCATTTAACCAGGTGCACCACCACCACCCGACCCCCACTCTTTGTGAGAAAGTGTCATAGTGTCTCAGTTCCTGCTGTCTGGACTACTGAGAGATACTTCTGGGAGCTCAAGGTGATGAAGGAGAGCTAAAGAAAGAGCTCTGTGTGTAAGGTGTCTCCCTTGCCATGCAGACGGTTCAGGTTTGAACCCTGGCATGATGTGGGGAGTGCTTTAGTGTCTTCTTTACCTCTGTTTGTCTTTGAATGAGAAACCCTGCCAGAATTTTGCCCATGTATGAGGTGCTGACAATGCAAAAACAAAGCAAAAAATGAGAGTGGTGAGTTCAACTAAAGAACTAAGAACAAGACTAAAGAGACCTGAGTTCAGGTGAGCTAGAACACTCCAAGGGAAGGGCATACTGAAGGAAGCCTGCAGAAGAGCTGGGAATAACCGGTGGTGGGTATAGGGGGAGACCTCAGGACACATAGAGAATTGGTGCTGTCAGCCTGTTTGCACAGAACCCCGTGTCTAAGGTTATTTTGTCTTGAGCCACGAGCCCTGGAAACCACGGTGAGCTGGAGAGAGCCAAGCTGGAGGCTTGTTGGGGGACAAAGAGTTAAAGCCAGGGTCTAGGATCTGGAACATCCTAGTGACCAGGAATTCCAGGTGGGGTGTGGGACAAAGCTTGACCTGGGCTTGTACTGGACATCAAGAAAAAGGAGGTGGAAGGAAGAGTGGCCACCTAAGAGAGGAGAAATATCTCTGGCACTCAGGAGAAGACATAGAATCTGAGAACTGGTGAAAAGCATTTGATTTTCTTTGTTCCTAGGGTGGAAGGAACCACTGAGGGACCAAGTGAATTCTGTGATGGAAATAAAAAAGCAGCCTTTTATCATTTCTAAGAAACTATGCTTCAGTCAATCCCATGAGAAGAGAGAAAAGCATTGAGACCAAGGAATGGATGGTGGTTCAAAAGAGGTGGCAGAAGAGAATGAGAGAGGAGAAGCCAAAGAGAAATCCCCATGGCATTAGTCTGTTCTGAAAGGCAAGGGGATCTTCTGTGCACTAGTAGAACTTTCTAGGCAAGCAGGAACAGAACATGAGAAACAGTGCCAAGTCTGCCTGAGGTCTCAGTCAGGCTATTTTTCCCTTCAGATAAGTTTTCATTTGGCTGGATGTATTGCAAAGCTGGAGCAGAGACCTACTTTGAACTTGCCTTCCTTCCCACTACTTTTCTTCTCTCTGCCTTGCCAAACTTTAGTTCCCTCTGCCATTATTTCTTCCTTGTTCTAGTCACCCTCATCTGAGACTGCAGAGTCGCAGAGGAAGAGAGTGTCACCGAATCCCTGCCTGGGATATGGTTTCAGTGGAAGTTTAAACCACTCCATCCTCACAGACCCTCCTCACAGTGTCCTCTCTCAGGGACAGCTGACACAGGGTAGACTGTCTTGCAGAGATGCAGTAGAACACAGGAGCTGATGAGAGACATAAGATAGACAAGGCATAGAGTTGTATGGCCCTTTGCAAACCGTTGTCTTCCCTACGTCATTGGGGAGTGGTGATTAGTGACAACAGTGGTCGCAGAACCTGCTGTCCTCTTAGCTGTTGGGAAAGGGGGAAGTTGGCAAAGCATATTGCAGGCAGGCTGTCCGGCATGTGGCAGCACCTCGCCCCGCCCTTCTCAGGTGATCCAGCAGGCCCTGCACAGGCAGCCCAGCACCGCGGCTCAGTACCTGCAGCAGATGTACGCCGCACAGCAGCAGCACCTCATGCTGCAGACGGCAGCACTGCAGCAGCAGCACCTCAGCAGCGCCCAGCTACAGAGCCTGGCAGCCGTGCAGCAGGTAAGAACGGCAGCAGTGCTACTGGGCTGTGGTGGTGGTGGTGGAAGTAAGTGGAGTGAGAGGCAGGCATTGCATAGGTGCTCCCTGTGAGTTCTTTTCTGGAATCCTAGCAGGAACTGCTTACATAGGATGCCTTTGACAGATGAGGAAAGAGACTCTGGAAGGTTAAGTACTTTGCCCAAGGTCACACAGCTGGTTTGAAGAACAACTGGAAAAGTCTATCTAACTCAAGGAAGAAATGGTGGGTCTCTTCTAATCAGTGCAGTTAAGAAAGGAGCTAGAGTTCCAAAGAGATGTCCACAAGAGAAGACTATGGTCATTCAGCTAGTCTGTGTGTTATTGGTAGCTGAGAAAGACAGACTCATTCAATAAGATGTGTGCCAAAGTGTACCCCAGCTGCTAAGTACACTGTAGACCCTGTCTTATTGGAGATTCTTGAAACAAGTAAACAGAAGGCAAAAAAAAAAAAAAAAAAAAACCAGGAAACTGGACATCTAAATACCCAAGTTGTGATAAGCACTATGAAAAAGAAGAGCAGGTCTCTGTATGACTGCACAACAAAGAGGAATGCCTTAGCTTGGGTGGTTGGGGAAGAGACATATCTGCCAAAGTAACAGTGAAGCTGACACAGAAGGACTAGAAGAAGCTCACCCAAGGATAGACACAGTTCGTGGAGCTCAGGAGTGGAATATGGTAAAGCTGGAAACACTGGTCATAATCATAGCTAATAGTGTGAGGGCTTACAGGCTTCCCATGCTATCTGAAGGCAGAATGTTCCGATTTTGTACGCTTTGGTAGATTATTTCTTGAGCCTAGCAATGCTCAATTTCCCACGTAACTTAATGATGATAAGTGTTCCCAAACCCAAAAGCAAACCTACCAGATCCTACCATGTAGGAGCATTCTGCTTTCAGATAGCAGGAAAAAACTATAAATATAAATGTTTTGCCTTATTTCATTCCCACTTTGGAAAAGAGGGAACTAAAGCATAAGCTTGAAGTTACACAGATAAGGTGGTTGATTCCTTGCTATTGAATTACAGAGATTCCTTAGGGATGAGTAGAGAGTTATGGAGACAGATCTGGGACTCTTATGATACAAATCACTTTTCTCTAGGCAAGCCTGGTGGCCAACAGACAAGGGAGCACTTCAAGCAGCAATGTTTCTGCACAGGCCCCAGCCCAGTCATCGTCGGTGAGTAGGATGGATGAGCAGCTGGGAGAGCCCACAGCTCTGGATCTGCTCCTTCACTGGCCAAACTGCTCATGAGCTTTGAGTGGTATAGAATCATGGTTGGAATCTATTACTCTTACCAAAAAAAAAAAAAAAATTGTGCATGTCTCTTTCTGATCCTTACTTTAATAATTCCCTGCCATCATTCGCACATCAGCTTTCTGTTTACAGACCAACTTTATGCTCATTGGCTGCTCCTCTGCAGCTCTGTAGGCCAGTGATAGGTCAGTTCCAGGGACTACTCTAAGGCCCAGGGAACAGAGATAATGGTAAAGAATTCTAGGTTCGCTAAGGAACAGAGAGGGGGAGAGAAAATTGGATGAAGAAGGCCCAGAGATAGCCCACAGAACCTCCTGTTTCAGGGGCCAGGCAGTGGTGTACCCAGTTAAGCACACATAATACTAAGCACAAGGACCCATGCAAGGATCTGGGTTCAAGCCCCCAGCTCCCCACCAGCAGGGAGGATGCTTCACAAGCAGGGAAGCAGGTTTGCAAGTCTATTCTCCCCACCCCCATATCCGCCTTCTCTCTCAATATCTCTGTCCTATCTAATAAAATAGAAAAAAATGACTGCCAGGAGCATGGATTTTTAGTGTCATCACTGAGCCTCCAGTTTCCTACTATCCATGTCTCTCTCAACAGATCAATCTGGCAGCCTCCCCAGCAGCAGCTCAGCTCATCAACCGGGCTCAGAGTGTCAACTCAGCAACAGCCTCAGGCATCGCCCAGCAGGCTGTGCTCTTGGGCAACACATCTTCCCCAGCCCTGACTGCAAGTCAAGCTCAAATGTATCTAAGGGCGCAGATGGTGAGTACACAGCCAGGATGGTGGCTCAGGTGGGCTTGGAGAACAGAGACAGAGAACTAATGGCTGGGAGATTAGAGGAGTAGAGGGGGTTAGAGGGCTGGAGAGACAGCATAGTGGCTCTACAAAAAGGCTTTCATGCCTGAGGCTCTGAGGTCTCAGGTTCAATCCCCAGCAACATCATAAGCCAGAGCTGAGCATTGCTCTGGTAATTAATAAATAAATAAGAAAGATCGGGGCGTAGAGAAGGGGAGTGAAGAAGCTCTAGGGGGACAGGGCAAAATACAAGAGGGGTAGGTAAAGAAGGAGTGTGGGGCCCAGAACACTGAGTGGGCTACCAATAACAGACAGACCAGATGAATGACCATAGTTTTCTCTTGTGGACATCTCTTTGGAACTCTAGCTCAATGACTCAGGGTGGATGGGATGCCCAGCTGAAATAGAAAAAGCTACCCATAATTCCTGCTTTCCTTCCCAGTTATCTTCTTATCAGAAATTACTCTCCAGAATTCATTAGAATACACAGAAGTCCATGCCCAGATGGTCTTTGCACAAAGATAAATTACATAGCCATCTATCTACTCTACAGAAATAGGGTCTTACCCCACTGTGATGGTCTTTGCAGGGAGTGACCTTCATTAGCTGTTAGAATAAAAGGTTTATTTGGCCCAGGTGGTAAAGATGACAACCAGCCTCAGGACATGCTGCTGCCTCCACTGCCATCCTAGCTGAGTCACCATGTTCACCCTATCACATCAGATAATCAGACCATCAGTAAGTTTAATTTGGCCCAGTGTGCTCAGGATAATATCACCACTGGAGACATATACCTAGAAGTTCTTTAAACTTTTCCCTAAAGAGTGCAAAGATCCTTAGGAACCTGTACTTACAAGATTTAGAAGGATTTCCTGGAGGAAATAGCAGCATACTCCCTAGGCGATTATAACACATAGCTCTATGTGGACTCAGATCCCTGTGAGCTAGAGCTCATATGAAGATTTCTCTTTGACGTACTCTCCTGAAGACAATTCAGTCCCACCCCTCTCTTTGCTCCTGTGACCAGAACTTGGCACTTGGAGCTTTTCTAGCCTTGGTATGCAGTCTGTTCCTGACTCTTGAATTTGTTGTTTGAGATGCAGTTGCCTCCCAAGGGAACAGCCTCTCAGACCCACAGTCTAGAGCAGATGCCTACATCTCTAGGGAACTGGACAACTTCATCATGACACCACCCAAACCTACCTTGGTTTCTCATTCCCTTGTCCTACTCAGCTTCTCCAACTAGAGTCCTAATGCCTGTGTGCCTCCCTCCAAGAAGCAGGGCATTCAGATCAGAGGAGCAATTATGGGTGCTTCCAGGTCCTGGGGAAAGCTACACAATCAGACACCAGCACATTCACTGTGACAGTAGGCTAGGCTTGCAGAGGTCAGGTGTCTGTCACACAGGGACCATCATGTGACTTGCACCATGGGCGAAGATGCAGATATAAGCTTAGCTCTTGACATTCTCCTAGCACTGTCTCCTCTTCCCACCCACCCCACCCCCCATCTGACTAGAAAATTACCAAGAGAAGACATCTAATTTGATCCCTTCTGGAGGAGAGTCCTGCTGTAACCTAACCCTAGGGTCAGGCGTTAATATTTCTAGAAAATATCCTAGAAAGTCTTCCTCAGCTTAGGGCCCCTGCTTCCTGACACACTGTGGAAAGAGTGACTTCAGGGTGTCCGAGGGACATTGGTTTCCTCCCTGTTGAGCTCCTCATAGAGACTTCTGAAGTGAACTCCAAAGGGGACAGCTCTAGAATGACTCCTTCACCCCCGCTTCCCCCTCCACTGCCCAGTCTAGGACAATATACCGCAAGATACCCCTAAGATTTCCAGGGGATGCCCTTGAACTCCTTCTCTTTCTGGACTCCTTACTTTCCCATATCTGCCCCATGGCTAAACCATTCTGTCCTGTGGCTGAGCCCACATTGGGCAGGTAAAAGGCACCTCGTTTCCTGTGATTCCAGGCCCAGCCAGGTAACCTGGTGCAGGTAGCTAGGAGCCTAGGCGGCACTGTTCCTTTGTCCCCTCAGCTCATCTTCACGCCCACGGCCACCGTCGCTACTGTGCAGCCTGAGCTCGGCACTGGCTCCCCCGCCCGGCCCCCCACCCCTGCCCAGGTGAGGACTCCATGCTTGTGGGAGGGCAGGGGGGTGGGCACCCTTGTAGACGGGTATTAATATGGGTATGGGCACACTCCCTGGAGCCCCTTGGAAGTTTTACAAAGGCTGGGAATTTCCAGGAAAGCAGATGGGAGGCAGATAGTCTAATAATCCCTGACTAGCTCCTTAACTCCTTCTTGAGAAGGCCTCAACCCTCCTCGACTCAGTCTCATTCCCTCAGACCTGGGTTAGAAGTCAGAGAGCAGCATGCTAAGGCAAGCATGATTGCCAAGAACGAGTGGTCATTTATTTCTTGTTATATTGCCCATCCAGTATAACATCTGTGGGTTTTGTTGCCTTTTAAGTAGAAAATCCCACTCTGGTTAGATATGCGACCTCCTGTAGACATTAGGAAAGGTAGCATGAAAAGAGGAGGAAAGTGGAGTCCAGGGAGGGCCCCTAACTTCTGCTGGGAGCACACAGAAACTGCCTGGCTGCAGATTCTGTTTGCATGGGGGAGGAGAAGAGCGGTCATACGGAGAGCAAAAACATCCATTTGTCAGAGTCTGGCGCACAGCCTCTATGTGTCCAGCAGAGGGCACCAGGGACCAGGCTGTGTAAGCATGCAGCTCCTGGTGTCAACCTCACTGGAAGGACAAGATAATCCTTGCTGTTCAATTGCTTACACTTGAGTCCTGAACTTTTCCAGGGTGGGAAATTGTATGCCCTGCTGTATCTGGGAATTCTTTCTGAGTAATATCCATCCTGTCCTGATAGTTTGGGGGCGGAGGGGAGGAAACAAGGGCGAGTCTGGCCTCTCTATGCTGGCCTATCCAAGCCTAGGCTGTCATCCTTCTCAGAATTCTGTTTCTTCTGCAGATGGGGCAGATTACCAGCATTCTTTAGAAACTCTGCCTGCTACTGGTTCCTCTTTCCTCTTGCAGTCCCTAACTCATCCTCTCCGCTATCCTGATAATCATTCCTGATCTGTCCCTAAATCCTTCCCTATCCTAGCTGTATATTGACATTGCTCCTACCTGCATTCTCTGGACTCCTATAGACCCCTCTTTTCCAGGTACAGAATTTGACCCTCCGAACACAGCAGACTCCAGCTGCAGCAGCCTCGGGCCCTACCCCCACTCAGCCTGTCCTGCCCAGCTTGGCCCTGAAGCCCACACCATGTGGTAGCCAGCCTCTGCCTCCCCCATCACAGGGCAGAAATACTGCTCAGGGTTCCCCCGCAGGTGCCAAGCCTGGCATAAATGACAGTGTGATGGAACCATTCAAGAAAGGAGATGGCAGCAGCAGTGTGCCAGGGAGCATGGAGGGCCGGACTGGGCTCAGCCGAATGGTGCCCACTGTGGCTACCCACCCCCTCATTGCACCAGGTAAGGGCACAGAAAAATGGGTTCCCATTCCAGAAAACTCAGGAGAACCATGTGTAAGGGAGAGTTCTTTTGCCCGTAGGCGTAATAAGATGTAGCTACTTGTGTGTCTCTCTCCCATTCCCCAATCTGAGATATTCATTAACTCCTAATTCATTATTCTCCTAATTCATGCCCGTTGGTATGAATATTTTTTTAGGTAAATTAAACTTTTATTGAAAACCAAACGTGTTAGGGAAAGAGAGAGAGAGAGAGAGAAGAGGACTCACAAGCTTTATGGTCACATGGTGGTCTCAGGAGAGAGTGAGCACCTGAATATTTCTTCACAGTGGACACAATAGTGAATCTCGGCGTACAGGCTCATAGCTTTTACTCTTGAGTGTGTAGAGGCTGGCATTTGAACCATTTTGAAATTCCCTACATCAATGAAAAGGACAGGGTCTAGGTAGAGGCATGTAAGAACCATGCAAGGAAAAGGGGGAGGGGAGGTCTCCTTATGATTCAACAGACATCTGTTGACTCCTATTTGCCATTTATGTTGCCAGTTCTGTGTGTGCAGAGATAAATAACACTTGGGTCCTGTCCTCCAAGGAGGGCAATCGGAGGAGACATAGAAGTCAAATACTCAAATGAACTAGAATATAATAATCATTGTAATAAATGTGGGGCTTTAAGCACTGTGGGGCACACAAGATCTCTAGCCACAGGGAGAGGAGCCAAAAAAGCTTGCCAGTGAGGGTGACATTTGAAAAATAAACCTAGCAAATTAAAAAAGGAGAAAAAGAAATAGAAGCACAACAGATTATTAGTGAAGCAAATTCTGTAAAAAGGATGAATCAGTAGTCCCTGGGGCTAAACTCCTTCCCTTTCTGCATCTGCTAAAATTCTCCCAGCACTACCTATTGTAGTCAATCTTTAATGAGAAAATCTGCCAAGAACTCTAGAAGCCAGACATATCAGTCTGAGGAATAAAACCAAACTGTTATACCACAGACATAAATGTAGTGGTAGGCTATGTGGCTTTTCACTAAAAAGAGAATAATTTGGGTCTCCTCCTTAAGACAACCATTCTGTCCTCATGCCAGCTGTTTTACCATCTCATCTGCTGTGTTTGTTTTTTTTTTTTCACTGATAGCCTTTGCATTTGTTATTAGTTAAGATGGCCAGGATGTGCTCCCTTACCTAAAAAGTGGGTGATCAGAAAGGAATGAGCCACACGTATAAGCAGATCCATTCAGCTCTGTGACTCCTATTAGAGGAGGAGCACAAGGTAAGGGTAGGTACAGATGGTCACGCAGTTCCTCTGTGCCTGGCAGGATGGCTCAGAGGTAATGACAGGTGAATCTGGAAGCATGAGTAGTTTACCCTGCAGACAGGCTTGGGAAGGTGTTTGAGACAAAAGAATTACAAGTCAAGTGTTAAGATGATGAGCTGGAAAGCATCTGAATTAAAATTTACCTTTACTTACTTTTTTGAAGTTTCAAGGACAAAGGGTTAGTTTCTGCCTTCTGGGGGGCCACTTCTGAACTGAGGCAACACTTCTCTGCCTACAGAAACCTCACTGCTCAGTGGTTCCAGATGTTTCTCCCTGTCTGGCATTGATTTTTGCAGAGATGAATCCAGTTTCTCCTTTTTGTGGATAAGGAAACAGATTCATAAGTGTAAAGACTGAGGCACCATACAATGAGTTGATAGCAACCTGGACTAGAGCTGAGGTCCCAAATATATAATGCCCTACCTTCTCATTCAACCTCCAAGCTCTAGAGCGATGTCAGGGGCTCAGGGCTTCTGAAAACCCCTTTCCTACCTAGGCTTTAATGTTATCTCCTTCTAGAGCTAACCTACACCCTCCCTCAATTCTGAGTACCCTTCCAAAAGAGAGATCAGTCCTCAGATTCTTCCCAAAACTGCTAGGCATCCCTGAATTCACAAGGAACCTGGATAGAAAGGGAACCAACACTGTTAAAATGTCTCTTGTATACCAGACAGCTTGCTAGGCATTTTTATGCACAGTACTTCTTCTAACTTTTGGGAAATCCCAGTGAAGGAGGTGGTGTTCTTTAATCCATTTTACAGATGAGAAAACTGAAGGAGAGAGGCTACCCAAAAATGTACTGTCTGTGTCACTTCAGGTCACATTAGTAGTAAGTGGCAGAATTGGCAACCAAATCCATGTCTGACTGAGTCAGATCCTGTGTTCTTAATCATCAGATTATGTTTGCTCATAATCTTCTCAGTCTGCACAGCTATTTAGTGCTTCTTAAGTCTTTCCTATTCCTGACCCAAACATCAGTAGGCCTGATGGTCCTGAGATTGTTCTGAGGTTTAGAGTCTCTTGGAAAGCTCTCTTCTCCTGATCCAGGTAAAGGTGGATGACAGTGAGTTACAAGTTGAGGTCCAGAGAGCCAGGTGTGGCCTTGGACTAATGGCCTGTGATTCCATTGCAGTACATAGTCCAGTGGTTTCCACAGAACATTCTGTGACACAGCTGTGAGCTGCTTCTAAACCATAAAGGTCCTCTCCCAAAGATACAAGTCAGTGAGCTTTGTGCTGTTTCTGCCTCCTAAGTCTCTCCTCACATCAGTTCTTCTCAGCAAACCCCATGGCTCTGCTCCCTCCCTTCCCCCACCCCAAATGGAAGCAGCAGGAGGTTCCTGATGCTGCAGATGCTCCCAGGGCTTCTAAAACAACAACAACAACAAAAAGACTAAAATAGTCCTTATGACCTGATGGGAGGCAGTCTGGAGCAGCACCTGTTCTGAGCTGCCTCTTGCCAGTGTGTGTGTGTGTGGGGGGGGGGGGAACCATGAAAGCCAACACAAGTGAGGGCACAGACCCAGCTTTTTGTTTGTTATTGGAGCATTTTTTGAGCTGGCTGGCTGGTTGCCCCCAGGGAAAGTAACCAGTGGAAACTTGTGGTGGTGGTGGAGGGTAGGGGAAGCAGTGTGTGTGTGTGTGTGTGTGTGTGTGTGTGTGTGTGTGTGTGTGTGTGTGTGTTGGGGGGGGGATAAAGCAGCGAGGAATGTGTTCTCCTGGGGGCTGTTTCCTCCCAGAACAGGCAAATGCTAGTCCCAGCTGGGACTGCTCCCACCGACAGCTGTTTGGGGGCAAAGCCCCTCCCCCATGGCAAGCTCCCTGCTGTTCCTGCTCCTGTCACCTTGGCAACCAGCTCCTTTAGGCTCCACAAATAGAAAAGGTCCCTTATGCCCTGAGAAGGGTGGGGGAGGGGAGTAAGGGGTGGAGAACTGAGCCTTAGAGGTGGGGCTTCTCAGTCTGTGCTGAACCACCCGGGTAGAAGTGAAGCGAGCAGCTAGGCCTCAAGGCCTAACCTGGGAAGCCCATCCCAGAGAGAGCTGAGCCACAGCTCTCGGAAGGACACTTTTACGTCTTGGTGTTCTCATTCTAGTAGATCCATTCAAGGCCTTGGGTGCACATTCTGATCCAGGGGTGAAGAGAAAGTTGCTGGTGGGAGGGAGATGCTATGATAAAAGAGAACTGTCAGCCAATTGAGAAGCCTGGGCCCTTTTCACAGGCTTGTGCTCCAGATGCCAGGTCTTTGTTCTGTCTCCCCATCCCTCCTTCGTTCTCCCTGGAGGAGGATGCCCTGTTGGGAAGGCCTGCAACTTAGTGGCTTTGTTTTTATTACAGAAGGGGTTTTGTGTCAGAGTAGAGATTTCTCTGTGATAAGCTGGACAATGTAATACTTGCTGATTCTAGGATTTTGGGGGTAGCAAGCACATTTCCCTCCAAAAGAAGCTGCCAATCTGTGGAATAGATGTACTTTTACTTAGAGAATAATAAAAAAAAAGGTTTTTTGGGGTGGGTCTGTTACCTAATTGAATAAGAGTTTCCAACAATTCTTATGGCAAAATCATGCAAACATAAGAGAAATAGCACAGATGTAGCACACAGGATTTGCATATGAGAGGTCCCAGGTTCAGTCCCCGGCAACACTAACAGCCAGAATGAGTGGTCCTCTGGTAAAATAAAATAATAATCAGGGCAGGGGAGATAGTATAATGGTTATGCAAACATGTTTTCATGCCTAATGCTCAGCGGTGTCAGGTTCAGTCCCCTACACCACCACAAACCAGAACTGAGCAGTGCTCTGGTAAAAAACCAAAACCAAAACAAACAAACAAAAGATGATAATAATTATTCAAACATCATGAGAGTCATTTTGACTATCTACTGTAGGGCCAAGTTTAGATTACTAAGAATCTTTTCCTATTAAGCAAAAAGAATCCAGAGACTACTAAAGGAGATATACATATATTCATGCATATACATGTGTGAGAGATCCTGAGAGAGAAAAAGTCAGCTATGTTACCTAAAGAACCTCAGAATTGTTGAGCAGATTTTTCCTGAAAATTGTCACTCTAGGCACCTGTTGTTGTTGTTTCCATAACTGTCACCAGCTACTAACAACACCTACGAGTTTATGAGCACCCATGTTCCAGACACTGTACTCAGTGGCTTTTGCTCCTGTCTCTTTTAATCCCAGGAATGGATATTTCATTTTAAAAATGAAGATGATAGGGCTCAAAAAGAATAATTGGCATCCCCAAAGAATGCTTCTCTGTCTCTTTAAATTAGCTCAGTTTAGCTCAGTTCAACAAATATTCATTTAGCACCTATTCCATGCCAAGCATACTAGCCATATGGCTGTTTGAGATGGGCAAGCTTACATTCTAATGGGATTGTAGAAATTTGAGTTGAGCTGAAAAATAAGTTTCAAGAATAGATTAGAAGGAGGATTATCTCAGCGGACACTGGGAAGCACCCAAGCCCAGAATGACCATGTGTGCGTGTGGCCATCTGTGTGTGCCAGTGGGAGCTGCTCCTCTTTCTCTTGCCCCTGCCCCACTGCTGATGCACTCTGGACTCTTAAGACTCACTACTCTGTCCAGTACTCACCCAAAAGGGCTTGTCTCTTCTTCTTATTGCAGATGCCACCACCCTTCTGCAGGGGACTTCTCAGTACCCATCCTGCCAGGTTCTCATTCTCCCTCCCCACAGATTTCCAGCTGTGGTAGGATTCTTCCACTTATATATCATGCCACCTGCAAATATATTTTTCAAATTTAGAGAACCCATAAACAAAGCAAAAATCCAGATGTCTCCCTCTGTGGCCAATTCCTGCCCACTGCTTATACAACCATGAGGTATTCCTGTACTCTAGCTCATAATCTCAGGGTAATTTTTTTTTTTATGCCAGGGATCAAATCGGGAGTTCTTAATGAGTAGCATGCTCTCTACCACTGAGCTGTGACCCTGGCCACACTCACAGGGTAATTTTTACTTCATGCTTCTTCACCAGGGGGCCAGTATACTAATGGGGAAAAACACAAGCTTCAGTGTTAGTTCTGGTTTGAGACCTCAGCTTCATCAATTATTAGTTTTTTTTTTTTTTTCCCCTTTTGTTGCCCTTGTTGTAGCTTTGTTGTGGTTATTATTATTGCCCTTGTTGACGCAATTCCTTGTTGGATAGGACAGAGAGAAATGGAGAGAGGAGGGGAAGACAGAGAAGGGGAGAGAAAGATAGACACCTGCAGACCTGCTTCACAGCCTGTGAAGCGACTCCCCTGCAGGTGGGGAGCCGGGGGCTCGAACCGGGATCCTTACGCCGGACCCTGCGCTTTGCGCCACATGCGCTTAACCCACTGCGCCACCGCCCGACCCCCCCCATCAGTTATTAGTTTTATGACCATCATCAAGTTACTTAATCTCTGTAAACCTCAATTTCCTTATCTATAAAACAAAGATGATTATGTTTACCACTGGCTGTAAAGATGAATAAGATGGCCTGCAAAGGGGATGGGTACAGAGTAGACTCAGGATAGAGATTAGTTCCCTTAGGCTCCTTTTCCCCAACTTTTCACCAGGTTCTCATGATACTTCCTCTATATTGGCTCCCTGTATTGCTCAAGGCCTACTGACTATACCAGACTTAACAGATAGCCAGATTATCCTTCCCACAGCTGCTAGAATCACCTTCCTCTGTTAGAATCATCTTATTCTTCAATTCCCCGCACCACCATCTAAGCCAGAGCTGAGTAGTGTGCTTGTTTAAAAAAAAAGAATCATCACATCATCTTACTCTGAGGCTATTTCTTTCTCATGTCAAAACTTTCACTATGTTTTTATTTCCTCCTCTATTAATCATTGTACCTAGGCTACATAGGCGAGGTTGAATAAATAATATTAATGATTTCTGATGGATTTGTTTGTGATTATATGGGGATGGGGGCTTCAAACACTCACTACTTTACATTGAGTTGCTCTAACTATCCATAACTTGACGGAGAAAGCCTCTGCCACTCTTCCATCCTACCCCTTTGTGCCTTACTTGACCTGTGAGATGTCTCTACCTGCCTGATTTCTAGTGTAATATTCCCTCTTTCTTGTCCTTTCTCCAAGACTACCTCTGACGTGTTCAGCAGTCCAGCAGATATCCAAGGCGTGCTCTTTGACTTTGTTCTTGCTGACTTGTATTATCCACTTGGCTATCAGCAATTTTTTTGAACACTTCTTTTTTTTTTTAAAGATTTTATTTATTCATGAGAAACGATAGGAGAGAGAAAGAATCAAACATCATTCTGGTACATGTGCTGCTGCAGATTGAACTCAGGACTTCATGCTTGAGAGTCCAATGCCTTATCCACCACGCCACCTCCCGGACCACTTGGACACTTATTTGCAAGATAGTATGCTTTATATGTCAAGTGCACTTGATTTTCCCTTAACTTACTGCACTGTAGAAATCACTTATATCACGTTCCAGCTCCCACTTTGAAGGGGCCGGGGAAAGCTCCAGGAGCTGTGGAACAGTGTTGTAGGTGTCTTTCTCTCTCCTCCTCCATTTCTCTCTGTCTCTGTTAGAAAAAGAAAGGGTAAGGAGAAAAGTGGCCACCAAGCAATGGAATCATTGTGCAAGCACCAAGCCATAACCCTTGTGGTAAAAGAAAGAAATCACTTAGAAACCACGCTCACTTCTTACTTGTAAAGTAGGAGCATTGCTTTTGCTTTATAGGCTTATTATTAGGAATAAATATCAGCTTCTAGTTTATAGATATGCTTTAAGAAGCTGAAAACAACACTCAAATAACAGGTAGAATTTTAAAAATAGCCATCATTTGTTGAGGTAGTAGGTGTGAGCTAGGGCAATGAACCTCTTTGTGGCTTCAATATAACATTCAGTTTAATATGACTACTTAACTACTCTGTGTGCTATTTGTCACTATTTACACAACAGAAAAATCAAGATTCTGAGAGGGTAAGCAAATTTTAGACTCAGATCAATCAGACTCCAAAGCCCATACCTTTAATCACTTGTGCTGTCCTCCCAGCCCTCTTGCAAGGGTGCAGCAGGGGGCAGAGATGCAGAAGCCAATTTCTTTTTTAAGGCTCCAGTTTGCCTTACAAGGAATCCTTTTCCCAGAGAATATTTAGTAGCTTTCCTTTTTCTTTTTTAACTTTTTTATATTTAGTAGTTTTTCAGGTGGCTGCAAATCAGGCTTAAAAGGCAGAGACAGACCACCATAGTGTGTCGCTGCAGCTCACAGCCCTGTTGTTATAGTTTCCTCTTCATACAGGGCCATTCTCTAGCTCTGCTTCCCCTCTCAGACTTCTAGCCATCAGTCTAGAGGGACTGGTCATGTGTGTATTGCTTTAGTTTTTCGTAAGAGTCTCTGTGCTTATTTATATACATGAAGAGCTCTGACCTCTGTGGTCAAATTCAATCTCAGCTACTCCCTGAGGCCTAATCACATGAGATGTCTTTGGAGATGCCTTAAGTAGGGCTGGGGAAGAAACAGCATAATGGTTATGCAGAGAGACTCTTAGTGCATGAGGCCTCAAAGTCTCAGGTTCAATTCCCCCCCACCACCACCACCATAAGCTAGTGCTGGGCACTGCTCTGGTGAAAGAGAGAGGGAGAGAGAGATAATTCTTAAGTGTATTAGCATTATCTAGACCCAACCTAAAATCATTTTCTCTCCTTCCTCCCCTCCACAGATACCTTCCAGGTTCCTAAATGCATTGTGATATTTTTTGCTTCTAATCCTTCCCACATACTGTTTCTTCTGTCATAACTTTAAATCTTGTTAAACTGTTACTTCCTGTGATAAACCTTCTCTGCTCTTCTTTCCAAACTAAATCCCCTTCTCTGTGTTCTCATTATTTAATATATCAAATAATTTTTTGTGCAACATACATGTAAACATGTCGAATATGTGTTGAACAGTATGGAAAACAAGGAAAGTAATGTAAAACTTAAGTGTATTTCCTAGCTATCCAACTAGACAATATACTTTTTGAGTCAAAGACATGCCTTTTTTAGGTCCTCTAAATTTTAAAGTTTTTTTTCTGTTTTGTTTTTTTTACCTTCCATATTTTTCAGTATAATATTCTATATGTCTCATTATACTGAAATTATGCTAAGAATGTCTATTTATCATGTGTCTCTTTTACTAGACTAATTGATTACAGAGGCCTTACTGGAGTCAACACCAAGCATAGTATTTGGTCTGTAGAAAGTACATAGCAGGGGCCGGGTGGTGGCACACCTGGTTAAGCACACATGTTATAATGTCCAAGGATCCAGGTTCGAGCCCCCAGTCCCTACCTGCAGGGAGAAATCTTCATTGGAGCAGTGCTGTAGGTGTCTGTTTCTCTCCCTCTCCATCACCCCCTTCCCTCTCAATTTATGGCTATCTTTATCCAATAAATAAAGATGATTTTTAAAAATTAAAAAAAGTTCATAGCAATGTTTGTTAGGTTTGTTGAGTGAATGAGTGGTGGAAAGTATCTCTTCACTTGACTTTCTAAACTTTTAACAAATGTCATTACTCTCTTGCGGGCATCCTTCTCTTGCCTATAGGCCAGAAACTTAAACTCTAGTCAACTATAGTAGACTCACAGGGGAATGTGTGTGTGTGACTCACAGGGAATGTGCGCGCAGGTCTACTATCTATGGCTGGGATACTTGAATGTCTCATACATTGGGGCAAGAGTGCCAGCATTTTGGGGACAGTGAACCCTTATGATCAGCAGAGATTCATTATTGATTAATTCTGACTGTAGAAGGGAAAAGCACATGCCAGTAACTCATGGGCCTGATGGATTCTAATCATTTTTTTATTTTAAAAATGTATGTATTATTTGATAGCACAGAGAGGGGAAGTAGAGATAGAGAAGAGAAATAAATGAGACGCCTACAGCATTGCTTCACTACTCCTGAAGCTTCTCACCTACAGGTGGGAACACGGGATACTAATGCTCTTTGGTCTAACAGTCACCTTCAGATTCTAAGCAGCTGCTCCAGGTTAGAGAACCAGATAGGTAGTTGAATATTGCCTGGAGTCTCTGTTTAGCTGGGCCCTAGTTTGTGGAGGCTTCAGGCCTGCCCCATCCCCTGCTCTAAGACAGAAAGGGTTGATGCAGCTTTCCAGGACTGTAGTTGAGGTCTCAGAGAACCACTCCTTTGTCTCCTTTGATGCAATGAACTTTCCAGAAACTGGCAATAGGGGAGCCAAGATAGTTGTAGGGGAGAAATAAAGCTATTGGCCCCTAGTAACAAAAAGATCCAAAGTGATTTCTTCACATTCCATAAACTGATAAGCCCCATCCTAGCTATAAAAGATACAGCCTGTGATCCGGGAGGTGGTGCAGTGGTAAAGCTTTGGGCTCTCAAGCATGAGGTCCTGAGTTAGATCCCCAGCAGCACATGTGCCAGAGTGATGTCTGTTTCTTTCTCTCTCCTCCTATCTTTCTCATAAATAAATAAAATATTTTTTAAAAAATAGCCTTCCTCCTCTAGTATTATTGCATAAATGGGAAATGCCTCCTTTCACCATCCCCAGTTCAGCAGGAAGGGCATAGGATCGGGAGAAGAATTCATTTACCTTCTGAGTTTAGCAGCAGGCATTTGCTAAGCATCTGCAAATATGTAGAATATTTTATTGAACAATCTGGAAGGTAAAAAACACTAAAGCCTTCTTTTAAATTTAGAAAAAGCAAGACATATCTTTGCAAAAAGCATAGAGCCTAAGTGGATAGATAGGCAATCTACACACAAAAGATTGAAATATTCCCACTTCATTTCACCCAAAACATTGTTGATTGTAAGATGGTCCATTACTTTACTACCCGTAAAAGAGGGGAGCATTAGTCAATTAAACTGACACCACCAAACTGCAATATGTATCTCAGAAAGACATCCAAATGTGAAAGGAAGAAAGAATACATGAAATATGCACTCAAGATAGCACATGTTAAATCATGATTGAATCAAGCAACAATAAAAGCATTTAGGAATTCTGAGGGGAAACCAGGAACTGAGCCAGGGCCAAAGAAGCTTATGCCTTAGGTCACTGAAGCAGAATGAGGCAATTCAGAAAATGAAAGCATAGAAATCAAAGCCTAAAAGGCATAATAAAGACTATATAATGTCTTGTGGGAAGTATGTAGAGCTGATAGGGTGGGCTGAACGTTGCACAGGAAGTGAGCAGGAATTGGACAGGTGGAGGCTCTTCATTGAATCAGAATGTTCACTAAAACCAAAATGGGTTATACCCATCTCATCTATGTTCTTCCTCTGGAGAGGAAAAATTCTGTGGGAAAAACAAGCTAGAGTCCCACCACATTGCCATCCATTTATTTATTTAGCAACAATGACTGGGCATCTAAATTTAGGGTGACTTGGAGGAAACAAATGAATTGTGTAAATTCTGCCTAATAGAGATTAATAATTGAAATCACTCAGTTGGCTTATCACTATCCAGTTTTAAGAATGACAACAGAGGGGAGTTTGGCGGTAGCGCAGCGGGTTAAGCGCACGTGGTGCGAAGCGCAAGCATCGGTGTAAGAATCCTGGTTCGAGCCCCCAGCTCCTCACCTACAGGGAAGACCCTTCACTCACCTACAGGGAAGACCCTTCACAGGCGGTGAAGCAAGTCTGCAGGTGTCTGTCTTTCTCTCCCCCTCCCTGTCTTCCCCTCCTCTCTCCATTTCTCTCTGTCCTATCTAACAATGACAACAATAATAATTACAACAATAAAAGCAACAAGGGCAACAAAAGGGAAAGTAAATAAATAAAAATAAAAATAAAAAAAAAGAATGACAACAGAGAACAGAAGTCAAGTAGCTTGCCTTTCTTCACACTGCTGGGAAGTGGCAAAACTAGGGACAAAGCTAAGCATTTTGATTCTAGAACACACACTTAATTCCTGTACACATTGCTTCTCTGGGAGTGCAAAGCAGATAAAATTCAGTGCAGCTAAGAAGAAGGAGAGATCCTGTCTGCTGTAAGGGTCAGGAGAAGAGGACTAGAGTTTGATTTGTAGCACTTAGACATATGAGACAAGGCATAAACTCTGTACAGGAGACTGTGAACAGTAAAGGTCATTTGGATCAAAGGGATAAAACTGAAAGGTTAGTTCATGTTGTAAATAGATCTCGAATGCCAGGGGCTTTAAACAGTCAGAGACAAAGGTAAGTCCCTGATGGCTTTTAATTAGGAATCAGTGCACTAGGAAGATTAATTTGCAATCTTATCAATAAGATGTATTATGGAGAGAAGAACCTAGAGTGAGAAAAACCAATTATAAAGTCATTACAGTGTGAATAAAATGGTTTTTGGCCTAGGATAAGGCAGGACAAGCATGCTACTTGCTTTTTATTAATCTCAAAGGGCTAAGGGGTTGGGGGGTGGAGAGATAGCTCACTGGACAGAGAAGCTGCATTACCAAGTGTGCAGCCCAGGTTGGAGCTCTAGTACCACATGGGAGGTATAGTGACAACAGAGAAACTGTAGTATTGTGGCTCTCTCTTTATCTCCTTTTATATGTCTAAATTTAAAAGTGGCCCAGAGTGGTTAAATTGCACATACAAGAGACTCCAGCTATGCCAAAAAAAAAAAAAAGTTAAGAATAAACAATCCTCCCCAATTAACTTGGGGTCTTTGATCTATGAACTTTACCTATGACTTTATATGTTGTTTTTTGTTTCCAGTCTGGTATACACTAGCATCATTTTTTCTTTTTTTTTTTTTAATATTTATTTATTTATTTCCTTTTGTTGCCCTTGTTGGTTTTTATTGTTGTAGTTATTATTGTTCTTGTCATTGTTGCATAGGACAGAGAGAAATGGAGAGAGGAGGGGGAGACAGAGAGGGAGAGAAAGACAGACACCTGCAGACCTGCTTCACTGCCTGCGAAGTGACTTCCCTGCAGGTGGGGAACCAGGGGCTCGAACCAGGATCCTTACGCTGGTCCTTGCACTTTGCACCACGTGTGCTTAACCCGCTGCACTACCGCCCATCTCCCAGCATCATTTTTTCTAAGCAGTTGCCATTTTTTCTAAGCAGTTGCCATGAACTTTCCACTAAGCTTAAGTGCAGAGTAGGGGAGGGTGGAGTAGAAGGGGAAGCCAAGGGGCAGAGGACCAGGAAGGAGGTCAACAGATGCATTCCCCAGTGTTGGCAAACAAATGTATATTGTCTCCAGTTGTCTTTATATTTAGAGTCTTTTTCCTCTCTAACATTTTTTTCTACCTTATAAATCCTGGATTTTAATCTACTTCCCTATGATAATCACTCCCATCAAATTATAGAGCTGGAAGGGAGCTGTTACACTAGCCCCGACCTCTTGTTTCACAGATAAAGCCCTGGAGTCCCAAGAAGGGAAAGGACCTGTCTCAAGCCACAAAATACTCAGTGAATGGTGGACCATGGTACTGACTCTTGTAGCTCAGCCCATAGCCTGTGCCATCTCCAGCTCTCACTTCAGATGGGTACTCCATAAAGTGTCTCTGTTCCCTGGCAGAAATTCATTATTTTGGATTAAAGGAGGTGGGGGGAGGGGTTCTGCTTTAGTTGTCAGTGGTGAGGTCCATTGCTCCGAAGATTATTCTGGCTGCCAGAGCCTACCAGGGAGCAACAGCATGGTGTCTGCAGAATCTCTCAGGTGCCTTAGCAACCATCACCTCAAAAACTCTTTAGTGTTAAATTTGCCTACTTAACAGTTTTTGTCTGACAATTGTTTTGACCTATTTAATGTGGAATTAATAATCAAGGTTGAGGTTGGGCCCAGGGCCGTGTATCTGAAATCACCAAGTGCCTGTTGGCAATTTCCATTTGAGTATAGCACCATCACCTCAGACCTAGCACATCTCTCAAAACTGCACTGTCCTCTGAGTGCCCCTCTTCTACTGCCCACTGTCATCTAGACGGTAGCCTTGTGAGTCCTCCATAGTCCCTGTTTCTCTGCCTACAACAACCAGTTTCTGAGGACCACTTTTTTTTTTTCTTCTTATCACTTCTCATTTCTGTTCTTGCCTGTTGGCATTCTGCCTGGAACTTGGTGTGTGGGCTGTGATGAGATAGTTAGAAAATTGTGTGTAAACGTCAAAATTAAGGAAGTAGGCTTCCTAACTTAGTTTGAAATCTGCTTGCTTTGCATTTGTTAGCCTCACAAGACTCTTTTAAAATGTAAGCTCCAGACCCAGAATTTGCCCTTCTCCTTATTGACTAAAAGTTTTTGGTTACAGAAATTCATTCCTGAGATTCCAGCTGTGGCTCTCTGTGCATCTATAGGGCACTGCCACTCTCTGTGGCCCCCAGCAGCAGAGGAAAGGGCTGTTTTTAGGCAGGACAGACTCAGCTGAGATACTCTTAACACTAAGCGGACCTGGATGCTGCTAACGAAAGTAAGTCATATGAGGACAGCCAATCTTTTAGTTGAATTTCCTGGGTCCATCCTGTATACAGGCCTGAGCTAGGCACTAAAGGGCTTACTAAATAGTAGAATAATCCACCCCCCAAAGAAGCATACTGGTTAAAAAAGAAGGAGAGAAGTCTAGTAGCACATAGCAACGAATGAATCCCAGTTCTATGACAGTAAGTTCATTTATATAGTATTCATCTAATGTCAGGCACTATGTGACATTCTGAAGAAAGAAATGACTGATAGCTTCTGACCACAAGGGGTTCATTATCTGGAATGGAATATAGTTAAAATGATTACAGACCACTGCAATATACACTATCATGACAAAAGTCCAAGGTACTTTGAGAAACTAAATCAAGACTGAGATAACCATTTTTTTGAAGATTTTACTGAACCAGAGCAGCACTCTGGCACCTATAATGCCAGAGATCAAATTCAGGACCTCATGTTTACAAATCGAACACTCTCCCATCCCAAGACACTCTGAAGTAATCATTCTCATGATAGCTAAAAATGATTGAGTATGGCTGTGTGCCAGGCACCTGTGCTATGCATAGTGGGTCATTTTATTTTAGTCTTTATCCAGTCACTAAAATGACTTTCTGGGCAGGAACTATTTTAATTTCCAATATTTAGGTGAGGAAGCTGAGGCCTACGAGGCTAAGTAGCTAGTCCAAAATCCTGAAGTATGTAATAAAAGTAATTTATAAACCAGCCCCTGTTTGCCTTCTGCCACAGTCTGAGAACCACTGCGTGCAACTGGTTCATCCTGGAGTAGGCACAGACTCAGTACAAGCACAGGGTCAGTCAGAGTAAGTGCACAGAGCCAGACTGCGTAGCAGAGACTTTACATATTGCAGATGGAGTAAAGTTGAAGGAAGGGGATGGGGGGGGTAAAAGGCACATTATAGAACCCAAGGTTTCTCTAAGCAAATGCAATGGTCAAAAAGGCCTCACAGAGGAGGTGAGTTTTGCCTTGGGCTTTGAAGGGCACTCCATGGCTCCCGTGGTTTTATTATTTATTTATTACTGTATAGAGACAGAAATTGAGAGAAGATAGAGAGGGAGAGAGACAGAGAGACACCTGCAGCCCTGCTTCACCACTCGTGAAGCTTTCTCCCTACAGGTAGGGACCAGGGGCTTGAACCTGGATCCTTGCACACTGTAATGTATGCGCTTAACCAAGTGTGCCACTGCCTGGCCCCGGCTCCAGTGTTTTAACATAGAAAGAAAGCAAGAAAACAGGGAAAGAGGGAATCGAGCAGGAGCGCAGCGGTTTAAGTGCATGTGACGTGAAGCGCAAGGACCGGCATCAGAAAACAGAGAAAGATACTTGCGCTGTGGAAAAATGGACAGGCCAGCCTCTAGGTGAAAGATGATAGTAAGAGACGTGGAGCATAGGAAGCCTTTTGTAAGTGGCGATGAGAGGAGGCACAGTGGGAGACAGTAGAAGATGAGACCAAATCATATCACCTGACCTGGTCTTTCCTCCTTCAGCATATGCTCCACTGCAGCCACACCAGCTCCTCTCAGCATCCTCACAGCCATCCTCGAAGCACCTGCAGCCACAGTTTGTGATCCAGCAACAGCAACAATCACAGCAGCCACCCCTACCACAACCATCCCAACCAGTGCTCCAAGCCCAGGCCCACCCCCAGCTCCCTTCCGTCCCTCAGAGCTTGGCACTGCAACCTAACTCTGAAGCCCATGCCATGCCACTAGGTCCAGTTACATCCCCCTTGCCTCTCCAGTGCCCCGCTGCAAATCTGCACAAGTCTGGCACTACTCAGCAGTGTCACCCTCCCATGCCAGATGCTGGGCCTCACAATGGATATCCTGAGGGCCTGTGCCACACTCCGCAGCGCAGGTTCCAGCATGCCTCAGCTGTCATCTTACAACTACAGCCTGCTTCACCAGTGGTAAGCTGATCTCATGGTCCAGCTGAGGATGCATATAGTTCAGCCAATACCACAGCCCGGTTTGGACAAGCTTCTGGGTAGCCGAGTTATTCCAAGAAAGAAAGGGGGAGGGGCTCTCTAATTTGGTGTTGGGAGAATCTTAAGGTACTTGCTGGCCACGCAAGTATGGACACAGGAAGCATCCAAGAATCTAGAGGCCATTCATGAGACTGTCATCTCTCTATCTTATCCCTGTACAGCCCCAGCAGTGTTCCCCAGATGACTGGAAGGAAATGATACCTAGGGAAAAGAGTGTGCCTGAGACTCGGCCTGGCCCATCACCACATCAGCAAGCCATCATCACTGCCCTCCCTAGTGGCCTGACCGTACCCAAGAGCCCTAACATCCAGCAATCCCCAACTCATGGTATGAAGTACAGAAGGGTCTTTGGGGGAGGGGGAAAAGGTGGTCTTTCTCACCCTACACTGGCACAGTTCACTTGGGTAACTAGGATGGGAGGGTGAAATACTGAGAGCTCAGAGAAATTACGAGGAAGCTGAGTAGGCAGAAATCAGAAGGAAATGAGAAAATGAATGAAAGATTTTTAAAAGGGGGACCCAACAGCTGTGAGTAAAGGGATAAATGAATCTTAGATCCTGACTCTGGAGCCTATATGTCATTGCTGCTAGGTATTTATACATACCTATATACCGAGTTTAAACTTCAGGCAGGTATCAGATTGTCTCAATTCTCTACTACATTTGGTTACAGAAGGAGTTCTTGAGGTTGGGAATATGGCACGATAGCTATGTAGTTCAAAGAGACTGAGGAAATGTCTAAGAGGGTCTAGAAGGAAACTCAGAATGAGTTGAGCTCATGGTGAGCATCTTTGAAGGAACTGTGCTCAGTGTGGGATTTTCATATCCATCTGGAGTAACAGGTGACATTACCATGACCTGATTTCAGGAGAGACACTGTTGGATACCTTTACCCTGATAGGGCAGTGGCTTCAGTACCTCTGCCTTCAGCAGCAATATATTTTGTTTTTTGTTTTTTAATCCCATCTCTGTCAATATACACCACAGTCTTGGCCCAGAGCTTAGTGACATACAGAGTCATGGGCCACCCATAACTCAGGAAGACAGTTCCAGTGTTCCAACTATTGAACTAAGAGTGCTTGGCACAGGGGTCAGGGAAAGCCAAGAGAAAAAGAGTTTGGAAATGGAAGATGGAGAAATGAGCAAGATAGTTTGTGACAAAGAAGCAGGGAAAGATACTAAGTGTTCTATAAGAAATGGTGGATGGGACCAAGGAAAAAGAAATCAAGAGAATATAAGGGCCACAAAAAAAAAATTAAAGGGCAGGAATGAGGTTATCCCTTCCCTTGTAATAATGACAAGTTAATCATTCTGAAAAGGAGCCCATACATTATGGAGTTGTTCTAATTATTCAAGTTTGCACTTCAAGGTCAATCAAAATCTGTTCTCCTGGAAGTTCCACCACTGGCTGAGTCTGCCTTGTGAATTATAACAGAGTTCATATCCTACTATGTCTGTAGACAATTTATTTCCTCTCTTTCCCATTAATAAGTCTCTAGGAGGTCGGGTGGTAGCACAGTGGGTTAAGCACACAGCGCGAAGCACAAGGACCAGACTAAGGATCTCGGTTTGAGCCCCTGGCTCCCCACCTGCAGGGGGGTCGCTTGAGCAGTGAAGCAAGTTTGCAGGTGTCTATCTCTCCCCCTCTCTGTCTTCTCTTCCTCTCTCCATTTCCCTCTGTCCTAGTCAACAACAATGACATCAATAACAACAATAATAATAACCACAAGAACGATAAAACAACAAGGGCAACAAAAGGAAAAAAATGGCTTCCAGGAGCATTGGATTTGTGGTGCAGGCACCAAGCCCCAGCAATAACCCTGGAGACAAAAAAAAAAAAAGAGAAGTCATATATATATATGTATATATACACATATATACATATATATATATGACTTTTCCCCCCTCGTTTATAGCCTTTGTCATGTCAAGACCTCCCATTCTCAACATTCTTATCATTGTTGTTTATCCACATTCTATCTTTTTATTAATTTTCTTGAAGTGTGATTCCCAAAATTAAGCACATGCAAAATAAATTAAGGGGGCTGGGCAGTGAGACACTGGGTTAAGCGCACATAGTACAAAGTGTTAAGGAACAGTGCAAGGATCCCAGTTTGAACCCCCGGCTCCCCACCTGTAAAGGGGGTCGCTTCACAAGTGGTGAAGCAGGTCTGCAGGTGTCTGTCTTTCTCTCCCCCTCTCTATCTTCCCCTCCTCTCTCAACTTCTTTCTGTCCTATCCAAAAAATTGAAAAAATGGCCACAGGAGCAGTGGATTTATAGTGCAGTCACCGAGCCCCAGTGATAAGCCTGGAGGCAAATAAATAATAAATAAATAAATAATCACATTCCAAAGTAAAAAGTCATGAGTTACCATAGATAGAGACCTGGAACTACCTCTGAAAGCCCTTCGAGAGCAAAACTGTTTCCTAAATCTGTATAGTTATGGGAAGAGACTAAAATTTGTTCAACAGCTGTGTCAGGTATTGCTCTAAGTTTTCCTTTTCTCATATGTGATAACCCCTCAAAGATAAGTATCACTGTTCCCATAATTCCAGGGAGGAAACAGCCTTGAAGAGGTGCCATATCTCACAGCTGTGACGGGTAGCACCATGAGTTGGGCTGCTAGTGTTAACTGCCTTGCTTTCCTTCATCAGGATACTACCCTTCTGGTCCCACAGTAGCCTCCCGCACTGAGGTGAATGACAACATGGGCTCACAGCACTGTCACCCAGATTTCAGTAGGTTGAATTTGGCTTTTGTTTTTGAGTTTTCTTTTTACATGAACTGCTATAATTCCAGTTTCCAGAGCTCTTCAGCCTCAAACTCACACAACTGGTGTTCTGAGCCAACATATTAATCTGTAAAGTGTCATCTTGTGAATTTAGCTCATAGTTCCATCCTAGCAAGAAAATGTGAGTAATTGATGGCTAGCATGTGCTGAGCCCTCTCTGCTAGGCCTTATTTGTCTTTCCTCGTTTAGTCCTAACAGTAATCCTTTGAAGAAAGAACTTTTATTATCCCGTACTTTAAAGTTTACAACAGTGAGACACAGAATTAGTGGCAGGGATGGAATGTTTTGTATATGGATCTTTT
This sequence comes from Erinaceus europaeus, assembly GCF_950295315.1. Taxonomy (NCBI): domain Eukaryota; kingdom Metazoa; phylum Chordata; class Mammalia; order Eulipotyphla; family Erinaceidae; genus Erinaceus; species Erinaceus europaeus. The sequence goes on along the minus strand of NC_080174.1, from coordinate 49,825,272 downwards.
CATTCACTATATTAACACCTCTGTTTAACTTTGCCATCTGTAATTTATATAGTATATTTTCTTTGTCTTTAACCAATTTGCTGATAGAAATATTGAATAGGACTCAAATGAGGACACATCCTATCTGCAGGTTGGTGGTAATCAGCATTCTTTGTTCAAGTGATTGTTAGCCAACAGCCCATAAGTTAGTTGACATTTGCCTACCTTTCTCCACCGTATCTATATCGGCATTAAAAAAAAATCTGTCTTTAAAGTTAAATCAAGGTGACACACACATAACAAGCATCTTGCTCTGAGGTGCTGTCTCTTGAGAAGCATAAGCTTTGCACAGTGGGAACAATTGGCAACCACCCAACATATTGATTCATTATATGTGTGTTTGAATGCTTTCTATCTACAAACATAATGGGATAAGAAATAATAAATAAAAATTGTACCCTACCTTCAAGCATACTAAGGTCTTCTGGAGAGATAAATGCACAAGGGAAAAATCACACAGAACAAACTAAAATTTGTTTATTTTAAAAAATATTTTATTTTTGAGAGAGATGGAGAGGGAGAGAGGGGGAGAGGGAGAGAGAGAGAGAGACAGAGACAGAGACAGACAGACCAGAGCACTGCTCCACTCTGGCTTATGGTGGTGTGGGGGATTGAACCTGGAACTTTTGGAGCTTCAGGCATGAGAGTCTATTTGTATAACCATTATGCTCTCTCCCCCACTCCTTAAAATATGTTTAGAACAAGAAGCAAAAGACTATTTCATGATATGTGAAATTCAAATTTCAGTGTCCATAAAGTTTAATTGGAATACAGTATTTCAGTGTCCATAAAGTTTAATTGGAATTACACTATTTATTATGTATTGTTGGAGGTTGCTTTCATGATACAACAGCAGACCTGAGTAGTGGCAACAAAAGCTGTAAGGCCTTCAGTGTCTTAAACTATTTACAATCCAGTTCCTTTCAGAATATATTTGCCCACTTCTGTTCTTTAATTCAGAAAGACAGGTAGAATTTAGGGAAGGGTTCATTGGAGAGGCTACTGAAAGTAGAGGTTGGGGAAGCAGGACAGTGTAGGCATGATCAAGGAGTAGAAAGAAGCTGAATATTAAGGCATATATTACAATAATTTATAAAAATAAACTAAAGTAAAATGTAAATGAGAAAAAGGGAGGAAGTGTGACTATCACTGAAAGAATGGATATTTTGAAAGGATAGTAGAGTAGAAGGAAAAGGATTGGGGGAAGGAGAAGAGAATGCAATCAAGGAATATAAATGTGAAATGTAGAAACAAAGGAAAAGGAATGAAGCCTGAGGGGAAATGAGAAAGGATAATATGAATGCTAAGAAAGTCAAGAAAACGGGAATATTGGGGGGGGGGAGAGAAGTCAAGGATGAAGAAATTCATGTCTACTCATTTATGCATCAGGTGCGTAAACATAGGGAGTGAGAGCAGTATCAGATTGTACATTTTCCATGTCCCCCAGAATTCCTAGCATATTTATTGAATGTACGTGCTTCGCCATAATTCAGCACAAAACACTGTGGCTTAGTCAAAGATATAAACGCGCAACGGGTGCCAACACTGTTAGACACTTCAAGCAATTTGCATAAATTTCCTGTTAACCTTCACAGTTAACCTCAAGAATATGCATTACCATCGTTTATAGAAGTGTAACTGGGTCACTTTGGTCATTAGTTAACTCTTTTGATCCTCTGTTCCTAGTGGGGCAGAGTGTCACTACTTGGAGGGTTATTGTGAGCGAGCAGGTAGGGCTCGACACGCATTATACTCATCTACTGGAGTCGTTATTATTGCTGCTCTAAGTGGCGGAGAAGCGGGGAGTCACAGCCGACCATGAGACTGGGCGACTCTTGACGCGGGCGACTGCGACGTGCTCAAAGCGGGCGCCCGCCTCCCTAACTGAGGTCCCTAACCCGCCGCGGGCCCCGCAGCGCCCTCCCTGGGCAAGGGGCGGGGCCGTGGACGCTGCACAAAGGAAGCGCGCGGCCCAGCTTCCGCGCCAGCGCCCCGCCCCTCGCAGGTTCCGCCCCCGCGAGCCAGGCCCCGCCCCCAGCGGAGGCGGCCGCGGGAGCCCTGCCGGGACGCGCCGCATTGTCTCCGCGGCGGTTGCAACCCTCGAGCGCCCGCCGCGCGCGCGCAAACGGCCGCCGCCCGCGCCCGCGCCCCCGCCCCGGCCTCGCGCCCCCGCCGCCCTTTGTTGACGCAGACCGGGCCGGTGTGGTCGGATGCGCCGCGGCAGCCCCGGGCCCCGGCTCGGAGGCTCCCGGCGGAGAGGAGGCGGCCCACCCGGGCCCGGGACCCCGCGCCAGGCGGCGCCCGGCCGAGGGGCTGCGTAGGCCCCGCCCGGCCAGGCCCAGCCGGGCCCTGGACAGGTCAGTTGCCTGTGGCGGGGGAGGGGTTCTCGCCAGGAGGGGGGCCCGGGGCCCGCGCTTGTCGCTCGGGACACCAGGCACCGCCCTCCAGTGCCACTCCGGCCCGGGCCTACTCGGCTGCCAGGCGGTGCCAGCGGCGACTCCCGCGCCGGGCGCCCGGAAGGTGCCCGGTCCCTCGCGGCGGCGTCGGGGGCCCTGCCCGCCCCGAACTGCCCGGAAGCCGCGGTGTCAGGCTCGGCGGGCCCGGCGCTTCCGTATGTCCCCGCGAGGTCGACCGGGCCCTCAGCCGCGGGCGCTGGCAGATGCCGTCTGTCGCCGGCGGGGGAACTAGCGCCTGTCCTGAAGGACCTGCAGCTCCGCCGGAGTTTTGTTTTTAATCTAGTTCAGTTTCAGTTGGATGCCGAGGAACGAGCTGTTCTGTCTGCCCTCTTGTCCATTTTTAGAAGCGCGTTTTCTCATTCTCCCGTGTCGGAATGAAGGTGTATTCCGTGTCGTTGATTCTTCACATTGAAATCGGGATTCATGAACTTCTCTGTGTAAATTAAAGTCCACCGAGAGAACTGATTGGCCAAGGTCAGGTTGCAGAGTAGTGGAGAAGCTAGAAGCTGAACTCCTGACACTCAGCTCCTGTGTTGTGGAGACCCCGCGATGCCCTCCCACCCCTTCCTACCTTAGCTTTTGATACCTGAACAAATTCCACCGACAGACATTCAGGTCTCATCAACTTCCCTTCCTGCTCCAGGACATGTTTCATCATCTTCCTGTGCTGCCTACAGACAGACCAGTGACAGGTTTTCCTTTAAATGTCTCCCATCCTAGATTTTTAATCCCCCCGTTAGCATACTGGACCCAAAGGAACCCTTATTGTGAAATAAGCAACCGACCTAAATCCACCTTATGCCCCTGATTTTTTCTAGGACAACCTTAACTTAAAATATTCTATTCCACTGTCTCTCAACCTGAGCATCTCACTTTTGGGTTTAGAAAATAATGACATCTGTATCAGACTCAACTGTCCCGGCCTTTTCCAGCCATTTGACTCTGGGGCATAACAGGGTAATCCAATTATCATTCACCTGGGACTTTTCTTTCCCTCCTGAGTGAATCCAAATGTTGGAACTGCCAGGATTTTTAGGAGAACGTGGAAATTACAGGCTAATGAGACATGGAGATCTTTCTTGCTCATATTTCTAGCTCCCTGTCCTCCCCTTCATTTAGTCTGATAGAGTGCAGCAGACCTATGGCCACATCTATTAATCAGTACTTAGGTTTAAGTCGAATGTAGAGGTTCATTTCATTTTGACTTATATAGAAAGGAAGTAACTTCTGTCGGGGGTCAAGAGATTTTGTTCTTGAGTCTTAAAGTATGACATGCCTTTATTAGTTTTCTGCTTTACATAAAGCACTGTCCAAGTCAATGCAGAGAACATAAAGGTGATTTTTCCACATACACCCTCCAACCTAGGCCTATATTTGGAATTATTCATGCTTTGGAATTAGCCAAAGTGTTTGCACTGTTTTCTTGAATTCCAGTCCCTGCAAGGCTCTAGTTTGGCTCACTCACAAGGGCTAGCTTGTTTACAGAGGGTCCAGCAGATGGGCAGTGGTGCTTTTTTGGCAACTGCCTTTTCTTTTCGTTTTCTTTTCTTTCCACTATTGAGCACTGGCTTATGGCTGTGTTTGGGATTGAACCTGGGACCTCAGAGCTCAGGCATGAAAGTCTTTTGCATAACAATTATGCTGTCACCACCACCTTTGGCACCTGCCTTTTCCAGCCATTCTTCATCATGTGAGAGAGCTCTGCCTCAACTATTCCCAGGCTTGTCTGTACATACTGGGAAGAATAGATCCTTTTTTCTCCAGCCTTAATCTTGAGAAAATAAGTAGCTCTTGTCCACTTTTATGCTGTTCTTGAGTTAATTGTGTAGTTGTCCAGGTGCATTTTAATGGACAGTCTCCTGTTTTCACCTTTTTTTCCCTTAAGCTTTTGTTTTACAGATACATGGCATAGTCTGCTTAATGAATGTTGGCACTCCAGCATGTACTCACCTTCCAGCCCTTTCTACTTCTCTTCCAGATCATGGTCTAACTGCTAATTTACCTTTTTTAAGTGCAAAGTATATTGTTACCACTCCCCTTAAAGTAAGGAGGAAACTTTTTTTCCTTCTGACCTGGTAATGAATTTTCTGGCTGGAGATTTTTCCAGCTATTGTTTCTCTGCATTTCAATGGAAGATCACCTTTAGGAAAGTGTCATGCTTCCCCAGAAATACTCTCTTGTCACTGACTTTCTAGTCTGTGCTGGTTGACCCTGAGACTTCTTCCTGCCACCAAGACCCCTTCCCCCATCTGTGACCCTGTGCCTATTACTTGCTTTGGCTCAGCCCCAGAATCCACTCTTTTTTCCAGCCACATCCTTTTTCCTGCCTTACTCATTTCCTGTGTCAGATACTGTGGATCCTTTGGTGTTCTGATCATTCCGAGGAGAAAGACTAGGCTAAGAGAAGTGGAATACACGGGCAGCTGTTACTAGAAAAGCTAGCTTTTGCTTGTCTCTGGTCTTGCAAGCTTTTAGGTTGCGCCCCTCCCCCCCAAGATTTTCTTATTTAGAACAAGAAAGCAATTACTATCTCAGAATTAAGAACATCTCTCTGAGTTCATGGATACATTTTTATTTAACTTTATTTTTGTGAATGTATATGAAGAGGGTATCTGGGCTGCTTTAGACTCTTTGTCTAAGTCTATATCCTTCTGTGGGCCACGGACCTCATACTAGGTGTTGGACAACCATTTGAAAAATAAAGTTCACTCACCTTCTATCAAGTCCTTCACTTTCAACTAGCCTGGACTAGTAGGCCAAAATAAAATTTAAATTAAAAAAGCTAAGGAATGGGATGGTGGTTCCAGTTCTGGCTCATATTAGTATATTTACTAAAGGTTTTTCATCCCTAAGTGAGTCCAAGTTTATATTAAAGTTCTCTCAGATATTCAGTGCTACTTAAATCTCCAGACAGATTTATTCCTCACCTCAAAAGTATTCTGGGAAGTCAGGCGGTAATGCAGCAGGTTAAATGCCCATGGCTCAAAGCACAAGGTCTGGCGTAAGGATCCCGGTTCGAGGCCCAGCTCCTCACCTGCAGGAGAGTCACTTCACAGGCGGTGAAGCAGATCTGCAGGTGTCTATCTTTCTCTCCTCCTCTCAGTCTTCCTGTCCTCTCCATTTCTCTCTGTCCTAACAAAGACAACATCAATAACAACAACAATAATAACTACAACAACAATGAAAAACAACAAGGGCAACAAAAGGGAAAGTATAAAAAAATTTTTTTTTAAAGTATTCTGAAAATAAGGGTTCTCTGTAAATTATAGTTTCTCATTTATTCCTTTTGTTTTATGCCATTTTGCAAATAGAAGATGAAAATGATTTTTTTGTCATTAGAAATTTCACAGAAGTGATTGTAGAAAAGCTATTTGGGGGCCAGACAGTGGCACACATGGTTAAGCACTTCTTCTTCTAGCGTTTGCCCTTCTTCCGTAGCCAGTCAACAGCGTCAGGTTGAGCCTGATGTAAAGTTTCGAGACCTCAGTGCACAGGGACCCAGGTTCAAGCCCGTGCAGGGGGAAGGCTTCATGAGTGGTGAAGCACAGCTGCAGGTGTCTCTGTCTATTTCCCTCCCTATCTCCCCATCCTCTCTCAAGTTCTCCGTCTCTCCAATAATAGACATTTAAATAAAAAACATTTAAAATAATAAAAAAAAGAAAAGCTATTCTGTTTTACAGCTCCATGTAAAAAAGCAGGGTGAGGATTATGGCTGCCTTATGCGATCTGCTCTAATGAAGCCTTTGTGCCTGTAACAGATGACTGCAGTGACTTAGCTCCTTGTTTGATAAAAATCAAGGCAGATATCTGAACATACACAGATTTGTGTGTTAAATGTTTTGATGACATGGTATAAGTTTCTTGCCTCTTGAGAGTCCCCAGTTAAAACTGCTGTTTGAATATGTTTTCTGTTAAAAAATTAAGTATTCCTATTTAAGATAATTTAAATTACAAATTCACAAATCAAGTAGATGTTTGTTTTATTTTAAGCATTAACTAATTTAACTTATTTAAAATTTTTGGTTTGAGTTACTAGCTACATCAGAATACTGATATGATACTTGTAAAGACACCCAGGGCAAACTATTAGTTCAGGTTCATGGCATTTGGGGTCTTGTCAGGAAAATGAAAATGTGTTTATCTCTAACAGTAGTCTTACAGATTCTGAATTTTTCTTCCTGTCACTATCAAAAAGTTGAATGTAATTTGTGTGGTCAAAAAGTGGGCTGCTTTGTAGATAATCAAAAGATTAGTGAGAATGATTTTGTTTTAAAAGATAAAAAGTATAGCCTATAATTTAAATAATAAATTAGCATTGCATGATTGAGTGTAAGACCTTGTAGGCCGGCAACATTGAACTTAGTTTTTTCATTCCTCTTTCCCCTTCCAAATTATTTAGTGGGAAAAGGATGTCCTTCCTTATTCTTTCAAATTCCAAATGACTTTTTAATTTAGATAAATCCAAAAGAAAAAACATTATTTCTACACTTGCCAAAGAAATGGTTGCTAATTAAAGTAGACTGCCAGATGTTGAAGAGTGTCCTGGTTTGTTATCACTTTTCTTTAAAAGCAAGTATCTTTTTAAAATGTTCTTATACTAGTGAAATTTATTACAGCTTTTTTTAAAGAAGAGATGAGTGGGGGTTGGGGGGAAAGAGATAACTATTAGGATACCACGTTGTAAGCAGTTCTTCTCTAGTAGGTTTAATGGAGTAGTCATGAGACTGACTATTAAGACTGTTGGCAAGAAAATGAGAATTCATGACTGCCTTGAGTTATTTTTAAAGCTCTAGTTGCATGTCTGTTATGTCTCAAACTCTATAATTATTCCTAGTTACTGATATCTTTAGCATATTTGAAACCATCCATATGTGGCCTGAATCCACACAGATGCACTAAGACAGTTTAAGACAAATCAAACTGATACTTTAAATTAAAACAGAATTCTGAGTCAAATACTTTTTAAAAATGATTAAGTCAGGAGTCAGGTTACCACCTGACTTAGTGGTAACTTAACTGCAGTGGGTTAAGCGCACGTGGCGCCAAGCACTAGGACCAGCGTAAGGATCCTGGTTCGAGCCCTGGCTTCCCCTCCTTCACAGGCGGTGAAGCAGGTCTGCAGGTGTCTAATTTTCTCTCCCCCTGTCTTCCCCTCCTCTCTCCATTTCCCTCTGTCCTATCTAACAATGACAACATCAGTAACAACACCAATAATAACTACAACAATAAAAAACAACAAAGGCAAAGAAAATATATAAAATTTTTAATTATTAAAAAAATGATTAAGTCTACATTTCTCTGCCAATTGTGACTAGTATCTTATCAGTTATAGTAGTCTGTAACTGTAATTTATTTTGTTGGTTGGTAGGTAGCAAAGTAAAATGATGGGAAGTTTTAGGAAGGAAGAGAGTAACGTTTTCCAAGGACAGTAATTATATAGATAATACAACTGAGAGTAAGTCTCTCTTCTCTTCCTCTGCCAATTTTCTAAGAATATTAGTGATCCTGTAGTTAGTAAACAAATAGATAAATAAAATAAAACATCATATTGGCCAACATTGTTGCCTTTCTGTCTTCCTTTTCTTTTTTTCACCACAAGGGTCATCACTGGGGGTTGGTGCCTGCACAACTCATTCTTTTTTCCTCTCTATATAGAGGGTAAAAGAGAAAGGGAGAGAGGAGGAGAAACTCACCAAACCATGATCACGAAGCAGGTGCTTCTAGGTGAGCTTGAATGTAGGTCCTTGTGTGTGGCAACATGTGCTCCACCCAATAAACCACTTGCTGACCCATTTTGTCATTCTGAAAATAATTAAAAATTCACTAAACTTTATTTTTATAAACTGTTAAACTTCCATCTTCTGTGATTTCATCTTCAGACTTGTGTTTTTTCAATGTAGTGTTAGGGAGTGAACTCAGAACCAAACACATGTATGACACTTCTGAGCAACCTCCTAGGTGCAACACTTCCAAATTTTAGAGGGAGAAAGAGAAGGGAGAAGGGGAGAAAGACCACAGCACCATGCCACCACCCACGAAGCTCCTCTAGTGCCATTCACGCTGCTCCCACATAATGTCAAGGCTTGAACCTACATAGCAAGGTACACACTGTCCCTCTTTAGTCTATTAAACCAATTTCATAGGCTAAACCACTTCTTGGCATTACAAGTTTGATACATTTACTGAGTAAAATGGCTCTTACTTGTTCAGGATTATCTCCTTCCTGGTTCTGGGGTTCTTGTCCACTTTGTGATACCCTGGTGCTTTTTTTTGAATGTTTTAAATATAAATAGAAAGGAATCTGGTTGTTATCCTTTTGATTAATCATTTTGAAAGATGAACTGAGACCTTTTTTTTTTTTTTTTTTTTTTTTTTGCCCCGAGAGACAAGCATTCTGTTATGTAGTAGTTAACAATATGAAGCTAATATTTCTTCCTAAAGTCTGGCCTCAAGAATGTAGGACAGGGGGAGTTGGGCGGTAGCACAGTGGGTTAAACACAGGTGGCGCAAAGCTCAAGGACCAGCCTAAGGATCCCAGTTCGACCCCCGGCTCCCCACCTGCGGCGGAATCGCTTCACAGGCGGTAAAGCAGGTGTCTTTCTCTCACCCTCTGTCTTCCCCTCCTCTCTCTATTTCTCTGTCCTATCCAACAGCGACATCAATAACAATAATAATTACAACAATAAAACAAGGGCAACAAAAAGGGAATAAATAAATAAATATAAAAATAAAAAAAAAAAAAGAATGCAGGACAGGACAGCCTGCGTAGATTGAGGCTCCTGAGGAACATGAATGATACCTGAATTTGAACCCAAAACAAAGCTTGTCTCTGAGACAGTAAGAGGCCAGGCATGTAGCATGGGAAGTGACTCGATGGTGGAGCATAGGATTTGTGAGTAGGATGTCCCAAGTTTGAGTCTAGGCTCAATATATGCCAGAATGATACTCTGGTGTCCTTCCTCTTTCACTGATGATTTTTTAAAAGGTGAAAGTCAGCAAAATAGCTCATAATGTGCTGCTTTGCCATGTGCACAACCCAGGTTCAAGCTGGCATTCAAGGAAGCTTCAGAGCTATGGTTTCGTTCCTGCTAGTTTTATTTGAGAAATTCAACTGGAGTAGTGAAGTGCCAGAGATTACCAAAGAAAAAAGATGCCTGTGTCAGAGTGAGATTAGGGTGATTTCCTAATCTTGCTGATTTTGGTGGCATTACTGCTCCTATGACAAAGTTAAGCCTGTTCCACTGTGTTGTACTTGTATTAATTTACTCTACTCTCATTATATCCATAAAAGACAGATACAAGTACTCCATTTTGTAGATGGAGAAACTGAAGCTTATAGTACTTTGTCTGGGATTATAAACTAGGATTTTAATTTAGCATCTTTCTGTACCCAAAGTCTTAATTGTAATGTAGTACAGCTTCTAAATATAATTACTAAATACAATCTAATCATATGTACACACACATATTGCATCTGCTAATATTGCAAGACAGACAGTATATGATCCTCATTTTAATGAATGCAGAAACTAAGACTCAGGCAAGTACTAAGTGCTTAAAGCTACACATGTACTCAAAGACAGAAACAGAAAATGAAGCCAGAACTGACGCAGAACCAGTCTTCTCTCCACTCTGCCATTCTTCCTTTCATCTCCTGTAACTGTGATGTCTCTAGAGAATCTCTCTCATTTGTTCCACACATTTGCCTTTTGAAATCATAGCATCTGGCAGAGAACAGTTATGTGAGAAAGTCTAGGAGCCCTTAACCTCAGCATGGATACTAGAGAACTGGCTTCATTTAAGTAGACCTCTTTTGAAGACTCCCTGCAGTCAGACTCGGCGGTTATTCCCTGTGCATTGACCTGGCCTGTTGGAAGTCACCCTGTGGTCCTGCAGGTGCTGCAGCTGAGTTTGATCTGGTAGTGGGAGGCCCTTGGTTTAGTGTCCTGCCTGAAGGCTGGGAAGGAGTTCCAGCAGCTGTTTGGAAATCCCCCATATTACTCCTGTTGTCCTGAACTCACGGGGGAGGGTGGCTGTTCGCTGCTCCATTGATTCCTTCCTTCATAGTTGGGGGTGGCAGCTTGGAAAACATTTAGCTGTTTACAGTTCAGCTTATGTACACTTTTGCTGGGGATTGTGGGTGAGTCAGAATGACTGCTCTCTCTGCCTGTGTCCTAAGAGACAGCATGAAAGTCAGCTGTATGGTAATGGCTGCCAGTGAGGGAGGAAGAGCCCTTCTTAACAGATGCCTTAATCAAAGTTTCTTAATCCAGATGCTTCCAATTTGAGAAGCATGTCTGCTCTCCAGTCTTAACCCAGACTCAAGGTTATTTTGCAGGGACACTGAAGGAAGGTCTACGGCCATCTAGCCCAGCCTCCTTTTCATTCTACTGCCCAGGTCCTCTGCAGAAGCCAACATGGACCATGTTCTTGCCCTTCTATTACTGGAAAGCTTACAGAGTACCCCCCAAGTAATCCTCTTGTCCCAGCCAATTCTTACCCTCAGGAAGGTCCTTCAGCAGTCAGCTTGTGTTTGCAGAGCACAGGAAGGTACTCTGGGGAGAGAGCGCTACAGCCTGCTGTGTCCTTCCAACAAAGCCACCTTGTGTACCTGGTATCTCAGTCCATAACTGAATCTAAAAAAGTTACCTTTGGTATTGGTTCCTCCTCAGGCCTTTTGATACTTGAAACTAGCAGGAGCCCAGAATGGGAAAGAGCCTGTAATTTCCCTACCAACGAAAACTCATTTTGTTCCTGTTTTACACTTGCTGAGTATGTTCACTTTTGCCTTTATTGTAAAATGAACACTTTTGGGAGTCGGGCGGTAGCGAAGTGGGTTAAGTGCACGTGGTGCAGAGTGCAAGGACCGGCATAAGGATCCTGGTTCGAGCCCCTCGCTCCTCACTTGCAGGGGAGTCGCTTCACAGGCGGTGAAGCAGGTCTGCAGGTGTCTTTCTCTCTCTCCCCCTGTCTTCCCTCCTCTCTCCATTTCTCACTGTCCTATCCAACAATGACGACAACAATAATAACTAATAAAACAACAAGGGCAACAAAAGGGAATAAATAATTTTTTAAATGTACACTTTTTAAAAAATTAGCTTTATTTATTGGGTAGAGATAGAAATCGAGAGGGTAGAGGGAGATAGAGAGGAAGAGACACAGATACCTGCAGCACTGCTTTGCCACTTGCAAAGTTTTCCCCCTGTAGGTGGGGACCAGGGGCTTGAACCTGGGTGCTAGTGCATTGTAATGTGTGCTCAATCAGGTGTGCCATCACCTGGCCCCAAAATGTACTTTTAACAGTATACTTTTTCTCATTTGGACTATTAAGATTTTAGATGAGGGGATTTTTAAAAATTGTTATTAGTAATTTAATAATGATTAACAAAATTGTAAGATAACAAGGGTACAATTCCATACAGTTTCCATCACCAGAGCTCAGTGTCCCCTCTTTTGGAAACTTATTCTTTATCCTCAGAGTATGGACCAAAGATCTTTATGAAGTGCAGAAGGTGGAAGTTCTGCCTTTTGTAATTGCTTCTCCGCTAGACATGGACTTTGGTAGGTTGATCCATACCCCTAGCCAAGAACAGGAGATCTTTTTTTTTTTAATTATTGTAGTTATTGCTGTTGTTATTGATGTTGTTGTTGTTAGATAGGACAGAGAGAAATGGAGAGAAGAGGGGAAGACAGAGGGGGAGAGAAAGACACCTGCAGACCTGCTTCACCACTTGTGAAGCTACTCCAAGAACAGGGGATCTTCTAACTAATCATCTGTGGTGTAAAGTGATTACTTTTTACCCCCACCACTCCCACCATACCTTCTGTCCCTAAATTAGGAGAAAAGCTATCTACTTATTCTGTCAAATGATTCGCAGCAAGGTGTGAATGACCAAAGGTGTATATTTGCATTTTAAAGATGGTTGTTAACCACATGAATCTCAGTAATTGATAACCTCACTCAGGGTCCCATGATAGAGCCTCTGTTCCTCCTCCCCTCTCTTCCCCCACTGTCTGCCACTTGTGCTTGGTTCTCCCCACCCCCTATTTCACTTTATCCTCTCCTTAAAGAAAAGGGAGAGAAATGTCAGCAAACTAGTGCCTATGAAATACCTTCTCTCCCACACTTTCAGAGTGTCACTAATTTCTTTAGGGACCCAAATCAGACTACAGAGATGAAAAGGATTGCCACTTGGACTTTTCCATAAGGACTTGTGTGTTCTTTCCTGAGCTAAACTATGTTGTCTGTCTGCAACTTCTGCTTTCTGCCTCCTAGATCAGATTTCTTTGGGAGACTGTGTAGGTGCTGTGCTCAGGCCCTCTCTAGAGCAGGCAGTTCTCTGGGGATCCCACTGTCACTCATCCTGGCCATAAGGTTAGACCTACTACACTGAGGTACAGTGAACATGACTGCAAGCCAGAGGCCTAGAGAGAACGTTCTTTGTTGTTTTGCCACTTGTGCAAATTTTGATTCATATTACTCTGCTTCTTTAAGTTCTTTATTAACCTCGTTCTGCTGTAATCCTAAAGAAGAGTCTAGTCACTTAAATATGGCTGCCTTCTATCTAGGAAAAAATGGAGATCTATCACTGGACAAGTTGAGAGGGCAGGAGAAGCTCTGCTTGCCCTCCATTTCTTCCGAAGTTAGGATTTCAAAGCTACTTACTTCAGAGGCTTATGAAATGAATGGCCAGGCTATGTGAAATAGCCCAAAACTACTGAGTTGTAGGAAAAGTCATGATGTATTTTTTTCTGTGTGAAAATACATCATGACTTTTCCAACAACCCAAAAGTACTAAGGCATCATCTAGCTTAATAGATTATTTCTGTCTTACATGTGCATATGATGAATATCAGAACTGATTCAGAAGTTACTGAGATTATATACACCTACCTGAAGGTAGGACCACTTTTTTTTTTTTTTGTCTCCAGGGTTATTGTTGGTGCTTAGTGCCTGCAGTATGAATCCACTGCTCCTGGAGGCTATTTTTTCTCTTTTGTTGCCCTTGTTGTTATTGCTGTCATCGTTGTTGGATAGGACAGAGAGAAATTGAGAGAGGACGGGAAGATGGGGAGAAAGATCGCCTGTGAAGTGACCTCCCCCCGGCAGGTGGGGAGCCAGGGGCTCGAACCAGGATCCTTAGTCTGGTCCTTGCGCTTCCAGCCATGTGCGCTTAACCCGCTGTGCTACCGACGAGCCCCTGGTAGACCCTCTTTTATAGGAGTCTCCCTGCTCAGCTGCTTCTGTTTTAAAAATATTTGTTTATTTACTCCCTTTTGTTGCCCTTGTTTTATTGTTGTAGTTACTATTGTTGTTATTGATGTTGTTATTGTTGGATAGGACAGAGAGAAATGGAGGGGGGCGAGGCAGAGGGGGAGAGAAAGACAGACACCTACAGACTTGCTTCACCGCTTGTGAAGCGACTCCCCTGCAGGTGGGGAGCTGGGGGCTCGAACCGGAATCCTTACGCCAGTCCTTGAGCTTTGCACCCTGCTCAGCTTCTTAGAGGTCATCATGCCTTTCCAAGTCCTTGAAGCTGACATAATAAGTGTTTCAGAAAGGCTAGGAATCCAGATCTCTAGCTTTCAGGGCTGGTTTAATGCTCTTTCTCCCTTCTGATGGAGAAATAATACCTAAAGTTAAGGAAGACATAGACCAAAAGACAACTTAATCTTCTTTATAGCCTAGTGTTTAGCGGTGCCACTGTGGTAGGTGGGTGCCAGCCTAGTTGCTCTGAAATCATTATATCAAATATTTTTTTAATTTTATATTTTTTTATTTTCCTTTTTGTTGCCCTTTTTTATTGTTGTTATTGATGTCGTTGTTGTTGGATAGGACAGAGAGAAATGAAGAGACATGGGGAAGACAGAGGGGGAGAGAAAGACAGATACTTGCGGACCTGCTTCATAGCCTGTGAAGCGACTCCCCTGCAGGTGGGGAGCCGGGGGCTAGAACCGGGATCCTCATGCCAGTCCTTGCTGTGCTGTCTCCCAACTCCCTATAGCAAATCTTAACTGGTGGCAGTTAGCTTGTTTTGATAGTCAGGGTGCCTATACTCTTAACAGACTAAGGCCATAGGGTCCATTCACTCCAGTTTCTTCTTCTTCTAGCGTTTGCCCTTCTTCCGTAGCCAGTCAACAGCGTCAGGTTGAGCCTGATGTCTGCTTGTTGCTGGCTTTGAAAGTGACTGGGATCCATGTGGATTCAGTCGGCTAGGAAGGATCGTCAGTTTCCCCAGTGAATGGGTACTCACGGGATGCACCACGGGAAGTTCGATCCAATGCATCCCCACTCCAGTTTGATAGACATTAAGTACATGTTGATCAATGGGTTAGACATAGAGGTGGCTAAGACATAAGCCCCTTGCCTAAAGAAGCCTTCTCTGCTTTGAATAGAGAAGCAACCCAGAAGTGGTAGTTTCATAAACAGAACCTTTGGGTGGTGTGTGGGTGGGTGTTTGTTTCTTTCACATTTTGGGATCCCTTTCTACTTTGGAAAAGACCCCTATGCCAGGATCTATGAATGAGGCCAGAAAGAGGCAGCCTAAAGACTGAGACTTACATTATGTAATGACACACCCCACACACACGTACTATTCGTTCTGATCTGAATACTTGGCTCTTTGCCATTTGTAGCAGTTAAAGTCTAGATTTTGCACCCAGCACCCTACCACCACCATCACCACCACAGCTTGGTTTTACTTTGCTCCCATGGTCTCTCTGCTCTTGGTGTCATTGCCTCCACTTCTCAGATTAAGATGCCAAGCTCTGTATAAAGGCACTTGAGACCTGTGGGAATCCCTGGCAGCATTTACAGCCACCTGACTAGTCTCCCGAACTGAGTAAAGAATAACAAAGATAGAGTATTTCTTTGTCTTTTAGCTGGCCTTAGGGCTAGTAGGACAGGTTTTTGTGAATTTCAGCATTAAGCTGCTTTCCCCCAAGTAGGCCTCCAGCAAAATAGACCAGAAAGGAGGGAAGCAGATTAAATTAATCTCAGTGCTGAGTTTGGTCATTGTTTGGTCATTCCAGAAATATCCTATGCTCTTTTGTTACTAAAGATGATGATGATGTACTAGCCCAAAAGATGATTGCAAAGCAATATAGCTGTAGCCAGCTATGTCTTTGTGAAACATTAACCCCTCAGTCCCCTGGATTCTCTCACTTTATTACCTAGCCCAAAGTTATAATGGAATGTTCTTTCTTTCCCTCCACCTATCTCCCTCTCAATGCTTATTTACTTACTAATGAAAGAGTAGGAGAGAGAGAGAGAGAGAACAAAATCCAGAGTATCACTTTGGCACATACAATGGCAGGGACTGAGACTCAGCATCCAGCATTTTATTCTCTGTGCCACTGCCATGGCTGTGACTGCGAGACTTGTAGTTTCTTGTGGTGAAATACCTTTTTTATTTGTTCGATTGCAAATCCCTCCTCCCCTTTTTTCAACTTAGATTTCCAAAATCTTTACATCCCAGAATTAAGCATTGACTCGATAGCTTCTGAACCGCTCAGTCAATGTTACCTGCTCACTACTTTGGATTGTGCAAGAAATGGAACCTTAAGAATGATCCCCCTACCTACCTAGGTCTTGAGAAGCAGGAGGGAAGAGGATAAAAAGGAGAGTCAAAGAAAGAAAGAACCCGGGAGTCGGGCTGTAGCGCAACGGGTTAAGCCCAGGTGGCGCAAAGCACAAGGACCGGCATAAGGATCCCGGTTCGAACCCCGGCTCCCCACCTGCAGGGGAGTCGCTTCACAGGCGGTGAAGCAGGTAGGTCTGCAGGTGTCTATCTTTCTCTCCTCCTCTCTGTCTTCCCCTCCTCTCTCCATTTCTCTCTGTCCTATCCAACAATGACAACAACAATAATAACTACAACAATAAAACAACAAGGGCAAAAAAAGGGAATAAATAAATAAATATTAAAAAAAAAGAAAGAACCCGAAAGGAGATGAGCTATCGGATGATGTTGATTGATGAATACTAACTAAATGCAGGAGGTGGGAGTGGTTCTAGAATTCAAAGAATGAATTCCATAAACGTTTTAGACTTCAGTATTATAAATTAAAGCAAGGCATCATTTATTTCCCTTAGGAATATGATTGTATTTAAAAGAAACCAAACAAAATCTTACCAGTCAGATCTCTTAGACCAGCACACTTGATATGTTATGTTAGTATTTATTGACTAGGTCCTTGACTTTTTTCCCCCAAGCCATTTATTATTTGTGATTAATAATGGTTTACAAGATTATAAGATTACAGGGTATAGTTTCACACTGCTTTGGATGCATGACTTTAAAAGATACAGGCAGAGAATAACTAGGATGATAAATTTATAAACTTTTTATATAAGAAAGAGTTGGAAGAGCATGGCCTGAAGAAGATATATTGAGGCCATGAGTGATGCCCTTCATGACACCAGGAATATTTCTCAAGCATTTCCTAGTGTGCTAGTTCTGCATTGCTACTCATTATCTGATTGAGTCCTCAGCACCTCTTTAAGGTAGGTATTTTATTGTCCTTATTTTACAGCCTATGAAACAGGCACTGATATAGGGACTTGCCCCTAATGCACCTGAATTATTAGAGGCCAGTCTCTAAACCAAGTCTAACCCTGAGTTTTTGCCTGTTATGCAAATATGATTAGCTTTGTTTTGTGTGGTTTTAAGGAACAGAAGAACCAGGAAAAGTAGAACTTAACAAAAGATAGATAGCTTTCTTGGCTTATTTTCATTGAACTTATCAAGGAGAGAACAATTCCAGAGGTAGTGAGTTCCTTTGTCACTAGAAGTATTCAAACAAATGCCAGAAAAAGACTTGGGTGGGGGGTAGCATAGAGAAGGTGGTACATGTATTGGTAAAGAATTGGGCCAGACTTTCCAATTTTGTGATTGTAATCATTAATAAAGTCATATTAACCAGGGAATAGTTTACTGGCCTCTAATAAGTAAAAGACAGTAGTCATCTAATTTAAAAACCAAAGTTGTCAAAGATTTTTTTCCCCCAAATTGCTATAAACACTTAGGGTTTTTTTTCTTTCTTTCTTCCCTCCAGGGTTATTGCTAGTACTCTGTGGGAAACCACTACCCCTGGAGGCCATTTTCCCCACTTTTGTTTCCCTTGTTGTTATTGTTGCTATTGTTGTTAAATAGGACAGAGAGAAATTGAGTGGAGGGGGAGAGAAAGATAGACACCTGCAGACCTGCTTCACCGCTTGTGAAGTGATCCCCTTCCAGGTGGGGAGCCAGGGGCTTGAACCGGGATCCTGAGGCTGGTCCTTGTGCTTCACACCATGTTCACTTAACCTGCTGCACTACCACCCGACCCCCTACTTAGGGTTTTTCTGACTTGCTGGCATGACAGTATCTGAAAAAAATAATTTAAAAAATCATTTACATCTCTTAGTTGATTTCTGCTTCAATTTCATGATTGAATTACGGAGTTCTTAGTATGGATGGCATGTGTCAGACTCAACTGTTTTTAATTAGTTTATTGAACACTAGGACAATTAATAAAAGGAACTGGTTATTAAGTCTTTTCCTAAAATGAGTTTATCTCTCCTACTGCTTTCTTAAACACTGCATTTCTATTTCATGGTGATATTTTTGGATCTATAAGTTCCCATAAAGTTTTGTGCAAAACTTATGTATTGAAGTAATCTTAAACTATTCAACACATACAGGTTTATGCTTAGGGTTATTATCAGGCTTGTTGAATAAATAAATAGCTTTTTTTTTCTTTTAGGAAGTTTCAGCTTAAAGACAAGACTTATCCCACAAAGTTGGTTGGTGGTGGTAGAGACCATCCCTGAGAAAAGGGGATAGGTAGCAAGAGAATAATAAAAGTTTGGTGATGAGTCTCGCACCTCTGAAACAGTAAGATGGCTTCTGAGAGATGTAGTTTAAATTAGGAAAAAGGCCGAGCTGGTGAGGGAATCCATACAGGCTTCTTGTCATGTTTTCTGAAACTATTAAAGTCTTTCAGAATAAAGCTAGTGAGTGGGTCCTCGGAGGATAACTTATAAAAGGAATAGGAAGATGTGATCTATGGTTGGCTGAGGATCAGATTAGATATGGACCAGAGAATTGGGCAAGAAGTTTGACTAAGAGTATCAAACTCTCAGCAGAAATAGCATAGAGAACCTCAACTTGGCTTAATGGCTTCCTTGGTGGACAAACAGAACTCCTATGTATCTTAATGTAGTGGTCCCAGATAACCAGCCTCTGGATAGTCAGTTCCATATTTTAGGTTTAATTGGGGCTTAGCTTCAGATTTCACTGCATTAATATTGGGGTTCAGTACTTTAGCATTTCACAGAATACTTCAAATTTAACCATTTTCCATGGAATAAATGAATTTTTAACCAGTCTCTCCCCAGCCCCACTACACTCAAGGTGTGTGTGTGTGTGTGTGTGTGTGTGTGTGTGTGTGTGTGTGTAGTTCAACTGTTTTTCATCTTGGTTTTAGTTATTACTTTAAAATATAATTTTTCCTTGAGCTTCACAAGTAATGAAGCAATGCTGCAGGTGTCTCTCCCTCTAGCCCTTCCCTTTCAATTTCTGTCTCTATTAATATACAAATTATGGGAGTCGGGTGGTAACGCAGCGGGTTAAGCGCACCTGGTACAGAGCACAAGGACCTGCGTAAGGATCCCAGTTCTAGCCCCTGGCTCCCCACCTGCAGGGGAGTCACTTCACAGGCGGTGAAGCAGGTCTGAAGGTGTCTATCTTTCTCTCTCCCTCTCTGTCTTCCCCTCCTCTCTCTATTTTTCTCTCTGTCCTATCCAATGATAGCAACAATAATAATAATAATAATAACCACAACAATGATAAAACAAGGGCAACAAAAGGGGAAAAAATGGTCTCCAGAAGCAGTGAATTCGTGGTGAGGCATCGAGCCCCAGCAATAACCCTGGAGGCAAATATATATATATATGTATATGTATATATAAACAAATTACATGTATAATTTCTCCCTTGACCTGAATGTTACCTTGTTCATGCAGATCTGTATTGACCAAGGCTTCAATTCCTCAAAGATAGAGTAAGATAGTACAGTAGGGAAATTGAGAAACACCACTACCTGATTCAAGGCATTGTAACTGACTATAGTCAGTTCTGGGTGATGTATCCATTGAAATGGTACCACTTGTGGTCCGGGAGGTGGCTCAGTGGTAAAGCTTTGGACTCTCAAGCATGAGGTCCCGAGTTTGATCCCCGGCAGCACATGTGCCAGAGTGGTGTCTGGTTCTTTCTCTCTCCTCCTATCTTTCTCATAAATAAATAGAAATCTTTTTAAAAAAATGAAATTTAAAAATAAATGAGTAAATAACTACAACAACAGTAAAAAACAAGGGCAACAAGAGAAAACAAATATTTTAAAAAAAGAAATGGTACCACTTAAATAGGTCAGTGAGGGAGGGGACTGCTTGATTTTTATTGTTTGCCTCCACAGATAAAGCCAGGTGCATAGGGACCAGGTGGTGGCACACCTGGTTAAGGGCACACACTACAGTGTGTAAGGACCTAGGCTCAAGCCCCTGGTCCCCTTGGTTCCCACCTGCAAGGGGAAAGCTTCATTAGTGGTGAAACAGGGCTGCAGGTGTCTGTCTCTTTTCCTATCTCCCATGTCCCCCTCAATTTCTCTCTGTCTCTATCCAGTAAATAAATTTTAAAAAGAAAAATATACTTAAAAAAAAAAAAAAAAGCCAAGTGCTTGTTGAGTCTCTGTTCTCCTTCCACTGGCCTGGACTCTGGTTCTGACCTCCCTGCTTGTGTTTTCTTGCTTTCTTTTGTGCAGAGACAGGGCAGGGCATTGTTCATGCACTGACCGACCTCAGCAGCCCCGGCATGACCTCAGGGAACGGAAACTCTGCCTCCAGCATCACCGGCACTGCCCCCCAGAATGGTGAGAATAAACCACCACAGGCCATTGTGAAACCCCAAATCCTGACGCATGTTATCGAAGGGTTTGTGATCCAGGAGGGGGCGGAGCCTTTCCCGGTACGGACTACTTCTTTTCCCCTTTTTTAAAAGTATATTTTGGATGTGTATTAGAATATCTTTACATTTCCATGTAAATTTTCCGAAAATGTGAACACTTTGTTCTTCCTTGCTAACACCCCCTCCCCCAAAGAATGTCAGAACTATTTTCTTTCTAGGATTAAGTATCTTCCTAAGGTCCACAAAGGATCAGTGAGAAGAATAATTGGCAAGATAACTGGCTAGAAGTTTTCTACGTAGACTCAGTTGTGTCCTTGTCTGGTGATTTGTGACACCCCCTCCCCCTTTGCTTAGAAGGGAATTCACATTAAAGTGTTTGGTGCAGATGATGGATTTTGGGAAATGAGACCATTCAGTTTTGAAGACTAAAACCTTGAGTGGAAATTTTTGGCAAATTAGAGACAATAGAAGGAACCTGTGTAAAAGAGAAGTTTCATATATTTCTGAAATGATTAAAAAGAAGCTTTCCTAGGAGACACAGGGAGATGAGAAGCTGTACTCATGTGCTAATTGCCTGTACTATAGGGTGGGGGAAAAGACTGTGCTGCAGAACATTAACACCCATATATATATTTTGCTGCCAGGGTTGTCGCTGGGGTTTGGTACTGGCACTACAAATCCACTGCTCCTGGAGGCCATTTTTCTCCCCTTGCTATTGGGTAGGACAGAGAGAAAATGAGAGAGGAAGGGAAGATAGGCGGAGAGAAAGACACCTGCAGACCTGCTTCACCACTTGTGAAGTGACCCTGCTGCAGGTGGGGAGCTGGGGGCTGGAACCGAGATCCTTGAGCAGGTTCTTGGGCTCAGTACTGTGTGCGCTTAACCCAACTTTTTTAAAGCAGCTTTTCTAGGGACAAAACTAATAAAGGAAAAGGAATGAGAGTGAGGGGCACTTTAGAAAGGACACATTCAAGTGTCTCCAATTAAAGCTTAAGACCAAAGTGAAACATATAAGAGAAAGAAAAATGGCTTACTAGAACAAAGCACTATGAGCTGATTCTGTATGGTGCGAATTGGTGAGAACAGGTGGTACTTATCTGTAAGGAACCCAGAGTCAAATGCAGCCTCTTGTGATAAAAGTATTTGGCTCTTAGAGACATACATCTTTGTGGACTATCATCTGACTTGTTTGTTCTTTCAGTCCATAAGTGGTTTGAATAGTCAGCAGAAGATTTCTGAGCTTGATTCATTGAGATGTGTGAATTGCCCTTCAGTGATGCCAAAGACAAATAGATTCTAGACCTCTTTCTGAATATCTGAAATATCTTACAAGTGACTCTAGCCTAGTCAGCACCCCTCCCCCCTTTAAACTAGATCCTCCCTGTGATCTGAAGAAACTCCAGAAACCAATTGTCTTACAGGGTGGATACAGAGTGGTAGCACCACCAGTATTATCCTAAATATCTGGCCTCCAAACTTACTGAACAAAGGCAACAAAGTAAAAGACCAAAAGATTGAATGTGCAAATCTGAGATCTTAACAACAGAGAGCATGTGCTCTGTGACCCAGAATCCCATTTGTGCCTGCACCCCTGGCTTGGGTAAAGCAGTGTTAAAGTGAAAACAGTAAGAAATTAAAAACTGGGCCCACGTGGTGGTGCACCAGGTTGTATGCACATGTTATAGTGCACAAGGATCCAGGTTCCAGCCCCTGGTCCCCACCTATAGGGGGAACGCTTTGCAAGTGGTGAAGCAGTGTTGCAGGTGCCTGTCTCCCCTTCTCTCTTCCTTTATGGCTGTCTCTATCCAATAAATAAAGATAATAAAAAATTTTTTTAAAAACCTGGTTGCCAAGTCTGTCTTACATACACATGTGTACATAGTCTCAGTTTATTCCTGCTCTGCTATGTAAGTACTGGGCCTTAGCACTTGTTCTAGTGCTGTAGGAAGTATGATCTCTGCCCCTGAGAAACTTGGAAGAATAGATGTTTCCCTAACCTCCTAAGCCAGCCCTGTACTATTGCCCACTGCTATCTTGCTTCATGATATAAATAGCAAAATAGGATCTTGGTTAGGGTACAGCTGGATGATGAAAAAGGGTTGGCATCTATGCCTGGATGCTTTTATACATGTAATTTTGATGAGGCTTAACAACAATAAAGCATCTCCCACCTAATCTTCACGGCCTCTTTGTCCTCTAGGTGGGACGTTCGTCCCTGCTGGTGGGGAATCTCAAGAAGAAGTATGCACAGGGGTTCTTGCCTGAGAAACTTCCACAGCAGGATCATACCACGACCACTGACTCCGAGATGGAGGAGCCCTATCTGCAAGGTGAGCATCTTGAATCCTAAATGCTAAGGCCTTCTGATATGGGTGAATTAAGAAGTAGTCAAGGCTAAAATGGCAAACCTTAAACACTTCCCATCTTGGTATCCTTGGAGGAACTTTGAGCCAGGGAATATTCAGTATGTCAGTCCACCAAGCATTACCTGCAGCCCCTCCTCAGTCCCTAGCCCTAGAAAACAGACTGGAGAAGTCCTTGCCTTTAGGCAACAGTTTGTCCCCTGCCGCTCCCTCCAGCCCAGCCCTACTCTGGCCAACCACAGGATTCTAAGAGTTACTTTTCTTAGATGAGTCACTGTGGTGTGGCTGTGGGAGTATCTGTAGGAGGGAGCAGCATCAAGCAAGTTGTGCCCTTCCTTCACTGCCTGAGGAGCTAGGGCCAGCTCTTAGGCACACTGGTGATCATACTGCCACATGATGAGCCACTAACTAAATGGGGGTTACTTCCTAGCTTAAAAAAACTCCTCTTGACTTCTAGTTATAGGCCAGCAACTGGATGGATCCAGGTAGGATAAGATGAGTCCCTATCGGTGGTGACAGCAGGCAATGTAACTCCTCTGAACCTCCTGTTTTCTTCCAGCCATAAAGATGGGTATTTGTTCTTACCTACTTGATAGTTATCTCAGGTTCAAAACATTTATTTTAAAAAAAACTGCCCGTGGGGCATTACCAGTCACTCACCTTTAGGGTAGAGGGGAAGACAGTTTGGCACTTTCCAAGTTACACTGCTGCTGTGTGTCACATGGTATCTTGATGAAGCAAAGTGGAGTCTCTTAGACCTGTATTTGGACTTTATTTGGTCCTGGGAAAATTGCTTTTTATCCATACATACCAATTTCTCTATGTTTCAGAATCCAAAGAGGAGGGTACTCCCCTCAAACTCAAGTGTGAACTCTGTGGCCGGGTGGATTTTGCCTACAAGTTCAAGCGTTCCAAACGCTTCTGTTCCATGGCTTGTGCAAAGAGGTAAGTGACCTCAGCCCTGCTGCTGAGCCTGGCCTCTTTCATTTCCTCAGGATTTCAGCTCTGTCCTGCTCCTGTGTCCCTCCCTTCCATCTGCTCGAGACACCCTAGGTGAGGCTTACCCAGCTTCCTGTTTCCCTAAGCTGCCTATAAGCAGCATCTTGCCACTAATGAGCAAAGCCCTAGAAACTGACGTTCTATAAGCATAGCCGCACCCAAGGAGAGGAGGCAGCACTTTAGCCTGGCTGGTCCTCCTGGGTCCCACTGATGCCCATCTTCTTTTCTTGCCCTTGGTAGCAGCTACTGTGTTAGGGTAAACCCTCCACCAAAAGCTTTGCCCAGAGCACTAAGTACAGATGTTCCCTCATTCAACTGCCACCAGCTTAGATCGATGGTCATAGAAAACAAACAAAACAAACAGAAAAACCCTCACAGTGTTGTTTATTAAGAGCCTGTGTATTCATGGCACTGTGCCATCTGATCTTCACAAGAAAAGTTTATTACACTGTTCTCTTAAGACAGATGAGGAAACTGAGGCAAAAAGGAAAAGTATTTATGCCTGACATTAGACTTCTCTGATGGTAGTGCCCTGTGTGGTCTATCAAGGTGGAAGGAACAGCTGACTTTTAAGTCCTGAACTACCCAAAGAGAAGAAATCTCCAGGCACCCAGGCAAAGACATTTTAGAGACGTGAGATCTGTGTGCCAAGTAGAGTAAGGCTACACTTAAACCCATGCCCCTCAGGAAGTGATCAGGGCACCTTTATGAAGCCATGTCAAACTTCTCTCCAACAATTATTTTCCTGGCAAGTTGTTGTGTCAAGCACTTTACATACATCTCATGTGACTTACCAGTTTTTGAAAGTGAGTAGATGACTCTGGAGGTGGTGCAGTAGAAGAACTGCTGAATGCTCAAGCATGAGGTCCTGAGCTTAATGCCTGGCAGTACATGTACCAGAGTGATGTCTGGTTCCTTCCTTTCTTTCTCTCTCCTCTATCTCATAAATAAATAAATACAAAAAGAAAGGAGCATCCTCAACTCCGGATATAGACTGAGTCTCAGAGACTAAGTGACTTGCTTAAAACCATACCACCAGTAGTTAAGAGATGGTAAAAAAAAGGACTAGTCAGACTTTGGCTTTGCCACACAGTTTGGAAGTTCTCGCTCTGCCTGCAGTCCACACGCCCTTTAGCTGCTCTGACTCCCCTTAACCCTTGGCTCTGACAGGTACAATGTGGGATGCACCAAACGAGTCGGACTTTTTCACTCAGACCGGAGCAAACTGCAGAAGACAGGAGCCACGACCCACAACCGCCGTCGGGCCAGCAAGGCCAGTTTGCCAACACTCACTAAGGATACGAAGAAGCAGGTGAGAGGATTGGCAGACCTGAAGCTGTTCTTAAAATTCCCCACCAGTGTCCCTTCTTAGCCGGTCTGGAGTCCCCACACTACTTTGCACATACTGACTTCATTCTACTCCATTGTGTTTTCATATTCTCTAAGATCAAGCCTTCCCCCAGCCTCTAGTAGGTCCCTCATTTAGACTCGTGGATACTTACAAAGTCACTTTCCCTTGACCCAGCCCTCTTACTATCCATCTCTTCCCATTTTGCCTCTATTCCTGATTTCAGGGGTCATAGGACTGTCTGACTCTTTGGCTCTTTGAAGAGACAGACTACCCTAGTTAAAAATCCTGTCTCATAGGAAGTCGTAGATGAGAAAGTCATTTACACTACGCCTCCATTAATACAAAGCACTGTATTCTTGTTATTTAGTCACTAAATACAGTTTAAAATACATGGTAAGAACTCTACTGGTACTCTTTAAGATGCCCCCAAAGGAACCCATTGGCTAGTGTGATATTTCAGAACCTTGTCTGTATTTTACTTCTAAAAGAAAAAAAAAAGTGTTTTAGCAGGGGTAGATAGCATAATGGCATTTTAATTCTTACTGTTTTGGTCCTAAGAGTCTTGAAGATTCACATGAAAACTGTGATCCAAAATGTACAGAAGATATTTTACATGCTATTTCAGGTGGCCTATAGAGCACCCCTGAAGGTCATAGAAACCTGGTTTAAAACCCTACATTAGAAGAAATGATAGACATATAATCAGGTAATTGCAATACAATAGAATACCCTGCTTAAGATCAGATAAAGAACAACACAGAAGATGCTTTTTGGTGGGGCCAGGTGGAGGCACACCTGGTTAAGTGCTCACGTTAATGTGCACAAAGACCCAGCTTCAAGCCTCTGGTCCCCACCTGCAGGGGAAAAGCTTCACTAGTGAAGTAGGGCTGCAGGTCTCCCTGCCTTCCTCCCTCCCTCCCTCACTCCCCTCCCCTCTTAATTTCTCTCTATATATATCCAATAATAAAAATATTAAGAAAAGGGGGGCTGGTGTGGTGGTGCACCTGGTTGAGCACATGTTACAGTGCGTAAAGACTCAGATTCAAGCCCCCAGGCCCCACCTGCAGGGGAAAGCTTTGCAAGTGGTGAAGCAGTGTTGCAGGTGTCTGTCTCTCGCCCTATCTCCCTTACTGTCTCAATGTCTGATTGTCTCTATCCTATAAACATAGTAATAAAAAAAAAAGATACTTTTGGGAGTTGGGCGGTAGCACAGCGGGTTAAGCGCAGGTGGTGCAAAGCACAAGGACCAACGGGTGTAAGGATCTTGGATCGAGCCCCTGGCTCCCCACCTGCAGGGGAGTTGCTTCACAGGCGGTGAAACAGGTCTGCAGGTGTCTATCTTTCTCTCCCCTCTGTGTCTTCCCCATCTCTCTCCATTTTTCTCTGTTCTGTGAAACAACAACAACAATAATAACTACAACAATAAAACAAGGGCAACAAAAGGGAATAAATAAATATTTTTTAAAAAGATACTTTTTGGTGTAGGAATCCAAAAGTATACAGTGATAGGCCAAGTAGAAAAGGAGAAAAACTTGCCCTTGCTCATTTCCCTATCCTTAAACTGTTTCTCTCTTTTCACAGCCAACAGGCACTGTACCCCTTTCAGTTACTGCTGCACTGCAGCTAACACACAGCCAGGAAGACTCTAGCCGTTGTTCAGATAACTCAAGCTATGAGGAACCCTTGTCACCCATCTCAGCTAGCTCATCCACCTCTCGCCGGCGACAAGGCCAGCGGGACCTGGAGCTTCCTGACATGCACATGCGGGACCTGGTGGGCATGGGGCACCACTTCCTGCCAAGTGAGCCCACCAAATGGAACGTAGAAGATGTCTATGAATTCATCCGCTCTCTGCCAGGTAAGGTCCTTGGAAGTTCCATGCTTGCCCAATATAGCAAGGAAGGAGAGGAAATGAGACCTTCCCTCCTACTACCAGGAAAAAAGTAAGCCAGTTTAATCTCAGATTAGTCAGTGACTCAGGTTCAGGATTGCAAGTATGAATGAGGTTCTACCTGTAAGAGTTGGGCCTCAAAATCTATTTTTCTGTCATTCTTATCCAGTCACTAACCAGGTCAGAGTTGATGTCACGCACACAGAACCAGAGCATCACTGTGTCGCATGTGATGTTGGGGATTGAATTTAGGACACTCTAGACAGTGCATCACCTATATTCTAAGCATCATTTGCCACCTGGAAAGACTAGGTATTTTTGTAACCAAAATATCCTTACTCCTTATGTTTGACATGTTTCCTTTACCATCTCTCTCCTCTTGTTTTGCAGTAAGACTGGTGACACCTTCAACACTCTACATAAAAATCCCCTGAGCTACATCACTCAGTTCATAAAATTCATTAAGCTTGTCACATTACCACCAGCAAGGGTTGCTACGTTTTCTACCATTTTCTCATATGGATCCCATTTCTTAGTTTCTATTGAATAGTGACCATTTTCTCACTTTATACCTCTCCAGCAGTTTCCTCAAAGGCCATCACATTTATTTATAGTACACACTCTCAAGACACATATTCTTCCAATGTCCTTCCAGCTCTTCCCACAGCCAGTTCTAAAGCCATGTCTACATCGTTAGATTTTTGTTATGGCAGTACCCTTATTCCAGATAAGAGGATCTGCTTTGGTTGTGGCTGCGAAACAAATTGTTCCCAAATTTAGTGGCTTAAAATAGTAATCCGTTGTTATTTCAAGGGTTTTGGGACAGGAAGTAGAGGGTCTTAACTGGACAGTTCTGATTGAGTTCTTATGAGGTCCCAACCAGGATGTCACCAGAGCTGAAGTTGTTTGAAGACTTGGAGCTAGAGATAGTGTCCATGGCTTACAGGATAGTAGGGCTGGCATGGGCAAGGAGGTCTCAGTGCTTCACTAAGTGGGTGCTCCAGAGGGTCACCACAATACCATCAATGACTTATTCCAAAATAAGTTACCTAGAAGAGCAAGATGAGAGCTGCCATGCCTTTCATGATCTGACCTCAGAAATCACTTTCTGTCACTTCTGTAATCCCTACTGGTTACACAGGTCAGCTAATTCATTGGGGGAGGGTGCCTGAACAGGCACTAGCATGAATTAAGGTGTGGATGACGGGTGTATGCCCGTGAGTCACTTGGTCTCTCAAGCTGAAAATAAGAATAGTTACCCCTTACAAAGTGTGCTCACAAGGATTCAATGAGATGACACATTACAGTGTAGTAACTGCCGAGAGTTGAACCTGGTAGCTGTAACTGAAAATGTCTTTGGTGTTAACCCCTTCAGGCTGCCAGGAGATCGCAGAGGAATTC
Source organism: Erinaceus europaeus (assembly GCF_950295315.1). Taxonomy (NCBI): domain Eukaryota; kingdom Metazoa; phylum Chordata; class Mammalia; order Eulipotyphla; family Erinaceidae; genus Erinaceus; species Erinaceus europaeus. The sequence continues at coordinate 49,796,830 of NC_080174.1, read as the reverse complement.
CGCGCCCAGGAAATCGACGGGCAAGCTCTGCTGCTGCTCAAGGAGGACCATCTGATGAGCGCTATGAACATCAAACTGGGGCCTGCCCTGAAGATCTATGCTCGCATCAGCATGCTCAAGGACTCCTAGGGCTGACCAAGGCAGCCAGGATTCTGGCTCAGCTCCTCCTCCCGACTGAGAGCCAGACAGACATTCCTGAGGAGCCCAGACATGGGGCCAGTCGGAGGGAAGGGGCTTTTTTCCCTGTGGGGCATGGCTGGTGAGGAGGTCTCGGCACCTCCTCAGTGGCTCTCAGGGGCCTTTTTTTCTGTGGGAGGGGCAGAGAGGTAGGTGGCACAGAAGATGGGGCTTTATGCTTGTAAATATTGATAGCACTGGCTTCCTCCAAAGTCCCAATACTCTAGCTCCGCTATTTTCCCCTCTCTCTGTCCCCCATTTTCCAGGGGGTATATGGTCAGGGCTCCCTAACCCAAGTTGGGTTACTTCCAAGGGCAGCTGTCAGGCCTGGATAGAGGCCTTTGGAAGCTCTTGCCTGCCTTCCTCCCACTTTCATCAGGCCTGGATAACTCTTCCGTTGCCAGCTTCTCCCCCTTCAGCCTGTTCACGAAGCAGCCAGGGGTTCATCCCCTTCACCCTCTCTTGCAGGTGGAGAGAGAGAAGCTGGACCCAGTTTGGCCATGCCTGCTGGCACAGACGCCTTAACGCTGTGTGTATGACTGTATGACTGTGTGGGAGCCTGGACTGACTGACAGGTCCAGAGCCACCCTCTGGCATCTCCAGGTGTTTTGTAGCAAACAGCCACTTAGTGCTTTGTCCTGGACTCCACTCAGCCTCAGGATGGGGAATAGAAAAGTCAGGCTGCCTCAGTGCAGAGAGGCAAGGTCAGAGAGAGATTTTGCTCATCAGGCTTGTCAACGTGTTTCAGATGCCCCTTCCCCGCACTGTGAACTCCCTGATTGCCCTGCTGTGTCACAAACAGGAAGCTTCTGGAGCTCTGGGCCACAGAGGCCCAGGCCTACATATGGCAGGCCAAGCCTCCTGGTGGCCTGGCTTTCTGCCTGCCCTGGGGACCCTAGTGGTCAAACTCAGAGAACATCTGAGATGAGAGAAGAGCTGGAGTAACCACTGACAAGAAGAACGCAGCTTTTGGCCTCCCAGCTCTCATTTCCATACTTTGCCTCTTGAACTTGCTAGCAATGATTTGAGCTCCCTGCAAAAGAGGCAGGGCAGGAAGGGCGAGGGCCTGCCTTCAACTTAGCCCTATCTGTAGGCTCCTGGGGGAAGAGTGGGACTCTCCCTGGGAAGAGTGTGGACACCTTTTCACCTTGTTCTATTCCCTACTCATACCCCCCTGGCAGGGTTGGAAATGAAGGACTTTTTTAATGTTTCATTTTTTAAAAATAAAATCTTTAAAACCTGCTTCTTCTGTGTCTTTCTCTCCTGGGAATGCTTGTCTCTCAGAGGTCCTTAATAGCTACTTTTCTACACAAGTCTTCTAGACTTTCTGAACCTTGATACTCCTTTTTTGGAAGCATGACAGACCCATCTGAGTTTGTTTTTATGGATGTGGTAGAGGAAGAAACAGGAGCTACTACTAAAAGTATATGAATATGAGGAGACTGACTTAAATAGGTTAATGTACAATTGGCTCACTGGTTGGAAGGACCTCATCTGGGAAGTTTGAAGGCACATTTATTTATTTATTTATTTATTTATTTTAGCCTCCTGGGTTATTGCTGGGGCTCAGTGCCTGCACTACAAATCCACTGCTCCTGGAGGCCATTTTTTCCACTTCGTTGCCCATTATTGCTACTGCTATTGGATAGGACAGAGAGAAATCAAGAGAGGAGGGAGAGAGAAAGATAAACACCTGCAGACCTGCTTCATGGCCTGTGAAGTGACCCCCCCTGCAGGGGGCTTGAACCAGGATTCTTACGCCAGTCCTTTGTGCCATGTGTGCTTAACCTGCTGCACTACTGCCTGGCTACCAGTACTTTTTTTTTTTTTTTTTTTTTTGCCACCAAGGTTACCACTGGGATTTATGTCTGCATGATGATTATTCTCCCCATGGACTTTTTTTTTTTTTTAAGCTAGAGGAAAAGAGAACCATCACATCATTGCTGTACCACTGAAGGTTCCCACGCATGAAGGTTCTCCATGTGATGGTAGCCAGAGGCTCAAACCTCAGTTCTGGTAAGGTCTGTACTCTACTGGGTATTTCCTGGCCCCAAAAGTAATTTCTTTAGTATCTGTTCCTGTACAGAATTTTTCTTTTTCTGATCATGACCATAGTTCAAAAAATGTTTCTCAGGGACAGGTGGTGGTACACCTGGGTGAATACACACAGAACACTGTATAAGGACCTGGATTTGAGCCCTTGCTCCTTACCTGTAGAGGGGAAGAAGCTTCACAAGGACTGAAGCATGTCCGCAAATGGCTCCTTTTTTTTTTTTTTTTTGCCTCCAGGGTTATTGCTGGGGCTCAGTATCTGCACCATGAATCCACTGCTCCTAGAGGCCATTTTTCTCCCCTTTTGTTGCCCTTGTTGTTGTAGCCTTGTGGTTATTATTGTTATTGTTGATATCATTCATTGTTGGATAGGACAGAAATGGAGAGAGGAAGGGAAAACGGGGAGAGAAAGACAGACACCTGAAGACCTGCTTCATGTGAAACAACTCCCCTGCAGGTGAGGAGCCGGGGGCTCGAACTGGGATCCTTACTTCGGTCCTCGTGCTTTGCGCCACTTGAGCTTAACCCACTGCGCTACTGCCCAACCCCCCTTTCCCCTCTCAATTTCTCTGTCCTAGCAAAAAAAAAAAAAAAAAACCCACAGGGAACAATGGATTCATAGTGCCAGCATCTAGCCCCAGCAATAATCCTGGTGGCAATAAAAAAATGTTTCTCATCCTAGTATACACACTTAAACATATACAACTGAAACAAAGTTTTCACAAAACAAGACCAATCTTTTTTGTTGTTGTTTGTTTCAATTCTCTTTACATATTTTGTAGATCTTGGTCACAACTGACAAAACTGATTTCATGGTTCTCTGATGAATCACAAGGTGTACTTGTAAAATGCTGTCCAGTGTCAAGTTGCCAGAATTGTTCCATGCCACCTCTCACGTGGCTCCTATGCTGTCTTGAATGACTCGTATATGTGCCCCCACTTTACTGAGAAGGTAAATAATGTGGAGAGCTAAGTTAGCCAATGTGAGCAAGTGCTACTCGATATACCGTGAGTCATACCTGGAACCTTTCCCAGAAGGAAAAAGAAGCATACACACAAAATAGTTTCGAGCCTCTAGTCAACCAGAACTGACCTTACTCAGACCCAACCTCTAGCAGGTGATTGGAGAGTTGATAGCAGAATTCCTGGCCCCTACCCTTGCCACCAGCCTCCTCCAGCCCAGCCAGCATATAGCTTGTTCATTCCTGTTCTGTGGGAGTGGTTTCTGACAGGCGGCCTAGGCTGCTCTACCTCTGTCACTAGGAATAGATCCTTTCTCCCAAAATTCGGAGCTGAGAAGATTCTTAACAGGCTCTTTCATCAGCTTCACATGGCTCTCAGAGTACACAGGTAAGTAGGGACACTGCCAGTGTATATAACGGGGGTGGGTGGGACAGCTGACGAGGCTAATCCACAGAACCAGCAGAGTCATACACAGATCCTGTAAGAATGAACATCACCTTGGGCACATCAACAGTGGAGTTGTATGGAGCGTGGGAGCTCTCCTAGCCAGTGAAGTAAGTGTAGGGCAACTCTTTGCATCCTTTAATTCAGTCCTCTGCTAAGCTGGGGAAGGAAGGTCAGGAGGTGCACCTCCACTGTTCCACTTTCTACGTCCAATGGGAGTGACTGCAAGCCTGGAAACTGTTCTCACTTAAGACGAGTTCCTGAGTTCAGTCTCCAGCAGCACTGTATAAGCCAGAGATAAGCAGTACTCTGACCTCTCTTCCTCTCTAATGAAAGAAGTGTTTTAAAAATTGAAAAAGAAGGGGCTGGGAGATACCTCACCTGGTAGAATGTGTTTCGCCATGGGCAAGGACCTATGTTTGGGCCTAAGCACCACACAAGAGCACCACACACAAGGGAAATTCATGAGCAGTGCAGCTCATGCTGTGGTGTCTCCCCTTTCCTTCCTTCCCCCCCTCCCTTCCGCTGTTTCTGTGACTGAAAGGAACGAAGAGTTGGAGGCAGGGAACTAAGGATCTTGAACCCTTCCTGAAAGTAAGAAGGATACAGGAAACAAGACATGGAGTGGGCTTGAGGGACCATTTCCTACAGAGGTGATAGAGTGGGTCCTTTTGATAATATCTCAGCAAGGATGATAGAGGAATGGATCAGCTGGGACCTCTAGACTAAGAGGTCCCAAGCTCAGGGGTGTGGGGGAGGCAAGACCTGAGTGCCTACAATAGGCCTAGGTCTCAGCACCCTCCCAGACCTGACGGTTTACGCTCAGCTGGGTCACTTAGAGCCTGCTTTGCCTACTGCCTTGGCTGATGCCCAGTGTCCATAATAAACATTTAACTTGCCCTACACTGGTTGGGAAGAAACGGTGAGGTCAGGTCGGCAGAAAGAGGGCCACTCCAACCTTTTCTTGACCCTGCAGCACCATCCATAATGTGCCTCCTGTGACCTTGCTTGCAGGGAGCTCTGAGAGGCCTTGGGGAAGCCAGGATTCCTGGAGTGCAGCATGGAGCAGCAGGTGAAGAAAGAAAAGGCTTCACGCAGGAGAAACGATTGGCAGGAACAGAAGTGTTAGGGGGACCCGAAGCTATAGGGAACAGGGACAAGAGTGAGTGGCCTTGGGAAATGAGCCCAGCATTGCATTAGAACTGGTTCATAAGGGTTGTAAACAAAGAATGCAAACTTAACACTGAAGAAACTGCAGTTTTAGGGAGATGAGTGATGGTCTGAGTGATGGTCAGTTTGGGGAAGAATGAAGACTAGAACTCCATTCATTGCACCTTTCACTTACTGGATATATAATTACAGGGCCACCAACCCTGAGGCACCCATCCAGAATACACAATCTATCAAATCTGGAAACAGTGTGGTGACAAATGCTACAGTTGAGGTTTGCACAGGTGTTGAGTATTTTATTGAGGGAAGGTGTGGATAAAAGCAATGATTTGAGCTTGATGGCTGACAGGGAAAATCAACTGGTAGAGATGCAAAGATGGGATGAACACAAAATCATGACAAGTTTAGGAGTTATGGAATGAAGACTAGGAAACAAGTGACTTGTTACAGAAACATGGATAAACAACAAGGCGGGGGGGCAGGCAGTAGCATGGCAGGTTAAGCGCACATGGCATGAAGCATAAGGATCGGCGTAAGGATCCCAGTTCGAGCCCCAGGCTCCCCACCTGTAGGGGGTTGCTTCATAGATGGTGAAGCAGCTCTGCAGGTGTCTAGCTTTCCCTCCCCCCCCCCCCCCGTCTTCCCCTCTTGATTTCTCTGTCTTATCCAACAACAGCAATAACAACAAGGGCTACAAAAATGGGGGAATGGCCTCCAGGAGCAGTGGACTTGTAGTGCAGGCACTGAGCCCAGTGATAACCCTAGAGGCAAAAAAAAAAAAAAAAAAAAAGCAACGAGGCATGAATAGCTCAGTAGAGACGTGAAGAGGGAAGCTTGTAGGCTTGTGCACTATAGAGGAGGTAGGAGCAATAGAAATCGTTGGCTGGGAGGTAATAGAGAAGGAAGAGGGACCCGGAACTGAGAACAAGGTGGCTAATGAGAAGCCAAGTGCAACCACAGAAGAACTAGGCTTGAGGTGTCAATAGAACACCCAAGTGGGCACTGCTGCACAGGTGACCCGAGCCTGGAGTCCAGTGCTCAGCAAAGGCCGACTGGGACAGACTTAGGAGCCACTAGTAGAGAGAAGCCAAAGGATGACAGGGTGCACAGAGATGGTTAACTGCCATCTGAAGGACATGCCCTTCACCACATCTTTCACACCACTGCCCATTCCCTGGCCCATGCTTCTATTCTCTAATGTGCCTTCCTGAGTCTTCCTCCTCTGCTTACCCCTTTCACATGGCCAGACTCAACAACTGAGCTAGAGGCTATTTATTTTTCTCAAGCAAGCTCTTTACTCTACTCACTGAGCCAGTGTGTGTGTGTGTGTGTGTGTGTGTGACTGAATTCTGACTGAATCATTACCTGGAGGACATATCTTTCATGGATCAATCCATGCTCCCAAGATGAAACCCAAGCCCTTTAGCCTAGAAAGCAGACCTTAGGTGATCTGGCCCTGGCTTTTCTCTGGCAACTCTCACCTCCATCTGTACCTTACTCTCCACTTTCAGAATTACTAGCAGTTATGTACATGCCAAGCTCTCTCTTACCTCCTCATTGTTGCAGTTTCATTTATGGACTTTCCTTCCCTCTCCACTGCTTTCATTGCCTAGATAACTTCTAATTCTTCAGGTCCTCGCTTAAAGGTCACCTCCTCCAGGAAGCCTTCCTATCTATCAAGACTCCTGTACCACTCTCCAAATTACACTCAAAATATGTTTATTACAATGTAAGTCTTCACTACTTTATTACTGGTTGACTTCACTCATCTATTTGATGTTTGCCTTGTGACCAGTCCCTCTCTTCCTGGCCACCCACATTTTCCTGATCCACTCCCTGAAGACAAGGTCTGTATCTTGCTCCTCTGAATCTTTGGTCTAGCACAATAAGTGGATCTGAACTTGACCCCTGTAAATATAGGTTGAATGCATGAAGGAACAAAAACTGGTGAATATCTTGATACAGAAACTTCTTCCATAGTGAAGACTGCAGAATTTCAACATTTGAATTGGTTCCCATATTTTTGGGTTATTGAATTAAAGCTGAAAGCTTCAATTCCCACAACTAAGCAGCTTACCAAAAATACTACAGAAACTTACACTTCCTAGAGCAATTAAGAGTGCCCATCTCATTGTATTCTTTTTTTTATTGGATAGACAGAAATTAAAAAAGGTGGTGGGGGGACAAGGAGGGAGGTAGAGGTGAGGAGGATGAGAGAGACACTTGCAGAACTTCTTCACTGCTCATGGAGCTTCCCTGATGCAGGTGGGACCAGGGCTTGAAACCAGGTGCTTGTACATGGTAATGTGTATTCTACCAGGTGTTTTGCCACCTGGATTCTATCTCAGTGTGTTCTTAAAGCTAGGCTACTTTGATTTCTTTCTTTCTTTTCCTAGGCAAAACATACCACCTTGTGCTAATTTGTATATTTTTGATAGTAATCAAACTGAGAGTGATGGCGAATGCTTTCCATATGTTTGCCTACTAAATGCATCTCTCCTTGGAGAATTCACCTGTTCATGTGACATGGACTTTGCTGGGGCAAGACAGCTTGTGATGAGATGACCTGGAGGCTGTGGAGGGAGGGACTGGAACTGGAAGGGAGCTGCTGCAGTGGTCCTAGTTAGGGATGAGGTCAGGATTCCTGTAGTAGAGGAGGAGGACAGGTAGAGGTGAGAAAAAAACAAGAAAGCTAAATCTATCTGTCCAGTATATAATGGGCAGGAGAAGGAGGAGGATTTTGCGTGCATTCAGGTTTCTAGTCTGGCCAACTGATTATGTAGGTGTACTGAGACAGCAGACAGCTGGATACACACAAATGCAAAAGGTTCTGAGCTACCAACTTAATACACCTGCTGAGTCATGGTGATGTGGGAGAGTAGCAAATGCTGGGTGGGGTGATCTCAAAAAGAATATGGCAAGGGCGACAAGACAGGTTTTTCGAAAGAGACGAAGAGAACCAGATTTGGAGAGGTTCTGGAGAACAGGAAGTGGAATTGGGAGGCTGTCCAACAGATGAGACTGTGTTTAAGAGTGTTAACGGGGTCAAGTGGTAGTGCAGCAGGTTAAGCGCACATGGCGCAAAGTGCAAGGACCAGCATAAGGATGCCGGTTCGAGCCCCCAGCTCCCTACCTGCAGGGGTTCGCTTCACTGGAGGTGAAGCAGGTCTGCAGGTGTCTGTCTCTCCCCCTTTCTGTCTCCCCTCTTCTCTTGATTTATCTCTGTCCTATACAACAACGACAACAGCAATGACAACAATAATAATGACAACAAGGGTAACAACAAGGGCAACAAAATAGGGAAAATGGCCTCCAGGAGCAGTGGATTCGTGGTGCAGGCACTGAGCCCCAGCAATAACCCTGGAGGCAAAAAAAAAAAAAAAAAAAGGAAGAAAGAAAGAAAAAGAAAAAAGAAACAAACAAAAAAATGTGTTAACAATAGCTGGGGAGGTAACTCAATGGGTAGAGCTCAGGATTTGCCCTTGTTAAGACTATCCCCATCACGGCATTTAACAGAGAGATGCTCTGGTCTCTTTCCCCGTTAAAAAAAAAAAAATCCTAAAAGTCTACTGAGTTAAGGGGATCAGAGGGTTAAATCTAGGTCCTTTCACATGGTAACATGTGTTCAACCAGGTGCACCACCACTGCCCCAACCTAATTTCTTAATGTATATTAATTCAATACGCACATGAGCCCTTTGGATAGGAGTTTTTATTATCCATACTTTATAGATGATATTGAAGTTCAAGATCCAAAACCTCATCCTAGTTCAGAGAGCTAATATGAGGTGGGGCTTGTCGATTCAAACCCAGGAATCTAGATCCAGGGTCCATATCTTAACCATCTGATTAGAGCCTCTCAAGAAACATGGACACACAACAGACTGGAGAAAGCTAGATGAGATTCTGAGGAGGAGCTATTTTAATAGACTCTTTAGAGTTTCACCGAGTGGGGTTTCCTGAAAAATAACCAGCCACAGACAATTCCCAAACTTCATTCCTCTGCTGGAGGAATGATACCAGTGTGGTCAATGGAACCACCTCAAACCACAGCTGACCCTCCATGCAGTCCAGCAACTCATGTCACCACCTCACAACTTCCCTGCATCCCTTTCCCAGTTTCTCCTCAGGTCTAAGGCTGAGCACACTAATGCCACTGGCCCCAAACATGCCATAGGCACATTCTGCAGTACTGCCAGGAAAAGGAAAGGATTATGTATCTAAATGCTCTTTAGAAGGGGCTTTACATAAAGCAAGCTACCTCCAATCACAATTAGGCAATTGGAAAAGAATTAGCAAAGAAATGCTTTAAAGGGAGTCACGGTAGCACAGCAGGTAAAGCACATGTGGCGTTATGTACAAGGACAGGAGTAAGGATCCCGGTTCCAGCCCCCAGCTCCTCACCTGCAGGGGAGTCACTTCACAGGCAGTGAAGCAGGTGTGCAGGTGTCTATCTTTCTCTCCCCATCTGTCTTCCCCTCCTCTCTCCATTTCTCTCTGTCCTATCTTACAACAACGACATCAATAACAATAACTACAACAGCAATGAAAAACAACAAGGGCAACAAAAGGGAAAATAAATAAATAAATAAATAAATATAAAAATTTTTTTAAAAATTTAAATTTTTTTTTTACTGAAGGGTGGGGGTAGATAGCATAATGGTTATGCAAACAGACTGTCATGCCTGAGGCTCCGGAGTCACAGGTCACAAGTTCAATACCCCACACCACCATAAGCCAGAGCTGATTAGTGCTCTGGTTAAAAAAAAAAAAAAAAAAAAAGTTACTGAAATGAAATAACCTCAGAAAGACGGTCCAAAGGAAATGTAAAGTGCAAAATAGCATATCTATGATGCTACTATTTGTGGGAGGAAAAGAGGAAAGGGAGGAGAGAGAAAATATGCTACAGTGTTTATGCACAGATTATCTCTGGGAGGACCAAGAAACAGTAGCACTGGCTGCCTCTATGCACAGAACCAGGGGGCGGGGGGGGGGGGGCTGAGAACAGGAAAGCACATGGAATATACACAAGTACATTTAGTTTTCTTATTACCAGAACACTGCTAAACTCTAGCTTCTGGTGGTCCTGGGGATTGAACCTGGTACCTCCAGTGTCTCAGACACTAATATCCTTCTGTATAACTGCATACTATCTCCAGTCTTACATATATTCTTGTACCTATACCTCTGAATGTCTGTATGTATATTCCATACATTTGAGAAACACAAAATTTAGACAACTTTTCATATATGTGTGTCTATAGATACACAGCTATGTGGATGTAACTGTGCATACTGTATATCCATTGTTGATATATATACACAAATTTGCTCATTACTCCTCTTGCTATTATCATTATTATTTTGTTGATGACTTTCCCCATCCATCCAGGAATTGGAAGAGACTCTCCTGGTGGCTGGTCTTACTTGCACTTGGTCTCTTAGGCCTGCTCCACTACTGGTTCCCTGTAGCCAGGTATGCTCCCTTTCCCCCCCAGCACTATGATGAGACTAGCAGGGCTGAGCTCAAAGTGGATCTTTCCAACTGTGGAGGATGATGGTGACTATCTGAGCTCCAGCAAGACAGTACTTGTGGGCTCTCCCACCTTCTAAGGAAGCAGAGTCAGAAAACTCCTGAGTGGGCTTACATGCTTCTTACTGCTTGCCCATACCCCACAGGCATCTGGAAGTCCTCATTCCCATGGGTGTCTGCCCTTTGTCCAGAATGGCCCTTCTAAGAGACAATTTCACGGGTTTCCTGCATCCCTGGTAAGGAGCTACCTGTCTTCCCACTCCAAGAACCACCACATACTCTGCAGAGCTGCCCCAGGGTCATTTCCCTCCTCACACATCTCCCAATCCTGTATGTCAGATCTGTGCTAAGCATTCCAAAGGGCAGGAGATGAGCCTGAACCATCTGGGGGTTCCAAGAGCTGATCACTGGGGGAATCCACCAGGTGACTAGATAAATGGACCTATCTCCCTATCTCCTTTGGCCAGGGCCAGGCCGAATGTCCTGCCATGTACCCCTTGGGGGGCACCCATTATTTGGGATGGCATTTTTGATCCAGATGTGGCCCAGAAAACAGCTACACAGCAGAACTTCACCATCGGGCTGACTGTGTTTGCAGTAGGCAGGTAAGGCCTGGAGAGGGGAACAGGGCTATCTGGGCAGGGAGTGGGAGAGGTGTGCATATGATGGGTATGGGGAGGGGCACCCTGTGCCTTAGGATCAAGAGGTGTACTGAGAAGAAGAGAGAGCATCCCGTGTCCCAGCCTCTCACGATAAGGTCACCGTCAGCATTTCCCCTCCACTCTTTTCTGGATACCAACACCATGAAGTACAGGAAGCCAGGGGCTCAGAACCACATCCTATAAGAAGCCTGCTCAGGATCCAGGGCCAGTCCATATGGAGGCATTGGGTTTGGGATAAGAAAATATTGGAGTCTTCCTCCTAAGGGTGGTGGTGAGAACAATTAAACAAAGGAATGGCCCAGTCACCATCAGAAATGTTCGAGGCCAGTGGCATAGGGACATACACAGAGCATGGAGGAGGCTTATACCACACAAGCCCGATGGAAGGGCTGGGGACCTAAAGGTTTCTAGTGAATTCCAGTTGGGCAGAGAGAAGTATAGGAGGGAGAAAGATACTAAGAAAGTAGTAGGGTCAGCAATGAAGCAGGACTGTTGGGGGTGGGCCCATGAAGCGGGCTGTAAGGGTCTGGAGCTCACACATGGGGCCAATTGTGCCAGCCAGCTCGAGGGGCGGGGGCAGGGAGGATGACTGAGGACAGTGGAGGAGAGGAGGCCAGTCGAAGAATGGAGGGTCTGGCAATACATGAATGGCCCTCCAGAAATGGTGAAGGCCCTCAGAGTGACCAGTGGAGAAGAAATCCCAGGGGTCCTGCCTGCCCCATTATGAATGGCAAGGAGTGACCAGAAGTGATGTCGCGCGGAGCAATCGGAGGTGTTGACCCCACGCAAGGTAGTGTTCAGGCCGCTAAAGGGAGCGCTTCTCAGAAGGAACTGGCTGGTTTGGGAAGCCAGTGAGGGTTCTACAAGGCTGGAAGAGGAATCAGAAACCCAAGCCCGCTTCTCGGGCTCCTCCAACTTCACCCCCCACACTCGGAGGGGAGAGAAAGCCAGGAGGGCGCCTGAGCGCCAAGGCCCCGGCACCTCGGGACCACGGCCTCTCCGAAGGCCCCACCTCTGTCTGCAGGCCCAGAGGGTTTCCCTGCTGCAGGCACTGTCCACACGGCCCTTCCGGCTCCCCGGGCCCTCCAGCGCGCGGGGTGGGGCTGTAAGAGCCCCGGGAGCCCCAGGGCGGGGAGTGGGGGGCGGCCGAGGTCAGCCAGCGCAGTTGGGGCAGGCTGGGCTCCCCACCCGAGCCCGCTCCCGCCGCCTCGCCCGCAGGTACCTGGAAAAGTACCTGGCGCGCTTCCTGGAGACCGCCGAGCGGCACTTCATGCCGGGCCAGCACGTGGTGTATTACGTGTTCACCGAGCGCCCGGCCGCCGTGCCCCACGTGACGCTGGGCCCGGGACGCCGGCTGCGCGTGCAGCGCGTGGCGCGCGAGCGGCGCTGGCAGGACGTGTCGATGGGGCGCATGCGCACGCTACACGGGGCACTCGGCGGCCGCTTGGGCCGCGAGGCGCGGTTCGTGCTCTGCATGGACGTGGACCAGCACTTCAGCGACGCCTTCGGGCCCGAGGTGCTGGCCGAGTCGGGGGCGCAGCTGCACGCCTGTCACTATCACTGGCCGCGGTGGCTGCTGCCATTCGAGCGTGACCCGCGCTCGGCCGCCGCAATGGCGTCGGACGAGGGCGACTTCTACTACCACGCGGCCCTGTTCGGCGGCAGCGTGGCGGCGCTGCGGCGGCTGACGGCGCACTGCGCGTGGGGGCTGCGGCGGGACCGCGCGCGCGGAGTCGAGGCGCGCTGGCACGACGAGAGCCACCTCAACAAGTTCTTCTGGCTGCACAAGCCCGCCAAGGTGCTGTCGCCCGAGTTCTGCTGGAACCCCAGGGTCGGCAGGCGGGCCGAGATCCGCCACCCGCGCCTGCTCTGGGCGCCCAAGGAGTACAGCCTGCTGCGCGACTAGCCCGCACGGCCGGCGGCCGCAGGGCACCTCGGGGGCAGCACCAGGTCCTCCTGCATGTGCCCACGAAGCGAGTCCGGCCTCGGGGAGCTTTTCGCATGAAAACAAGGATCCCGGGAGTCAGGCGGTAGCGCAGCGGGTTAAGCGCAGGTGGCGCAAAGCGCAAGGACCTGGCGTAAGGATCCCCGTTCGAGCCCCCGGCTCCCCACCTGCAGGGGAGTCGCTTCACAGGTGGTGAAGCAGGTCTGCAGTTGTCTGTCTTTCTCTCCCCCTGTCTTCCCCTCCTCTCTCTATTTCTCTGTCCTACCCAACAACGACGACATCAATAACAATAACAACAATAACTACAACAATAAAGCAACAAGGGCAACAAAAAGGAAATAAATAAATGTTAAAAAAAAAAAAAAAAAAAAAAGAAAACGAGGATCCCCGGGCCAGGCGGTGGAGCGCCAGGTGGAGGGCACGCGCTGCTATGCGCACACACATCCGGTCTGACGAGCCACGAAGCAGTGCTGCAGGTGTCTCACTGCTTCTCTCTGTTCTCCATCTCTGTTCCCCGATCTCTCAGTGTCTCTGTCTCCACAAAGACACGCCTCCAGGAGCGGTGGATTCATTGTGCAGTCACCAAGCCACAGCGATAACCCTGGTGACAATCATTCAAATTAAAAAGGGAGGGAGGGAAGATTTCCCCTCTCCTCACTGTCAACGGCCTAAACAAGCTGTCTATAGACCTTCCCTCTGGGGCCTTAAAGAATTCAATCGCTGCCTCCTGAAGAGGTGCCCCCTTTAATATATAGTAAACAACATATATATTGATTTAACATAGATTAGCAACATTATAAGATCTCAGGGTTCAGCTTCACACCTGTGCATGTGCAACTCAACCCACCTGTCACCTCCCACCCTCCTTGATCACCACCGTGACTTTTTGCAAACTCAGTTGTTTGCAGAGAGCTTAGTTTCTCCTCTCCCCTTTCTCTCTCTTTAAATCCATTTACTTCAGTTACCTATCAGTTTATTCCGTATGTGATTGAAAACATCTGGTGACTGTTTTTCTCCTCTTATTCCACTTTACATAATCACATCCAGTTTTGTCTTGGATGTAATCTTGAAAGATAGAATCTTTTTTAATGGTAGAGTAGTATTCCATTGAATATATATCATAACTTAACTATCATTGAGTATTTAGCTTGCTTCCGTACTTTGGCTTTTGTGACTAATGTAGCTATGAACATAGGGGTGCATATCCTTTCAAATTACTTACTGTTTTAATTTTTAAAATTTATCTTCCCTTTTGTTGCCCTTGTTTTTTATTGTTGTAATTATTGTTGATGATGTCACTGGATAGAACAGAGAGAAATGGAGAGAAGAGGGGAAGACAGAGAGGAAGAGAGAAAGACAGACACCTGCAGACCTGCTTCACCGATTGTGAAGTGACTCCGGTGCAGGTGGGAAGCCAGGGGCTCAAACTGGGATCCTTGTGCTGGTCCTTGCGCTTCGCGCCATGTGCGCTTAACCCGCTGCGCTACCGCCCAACAACAACAGCAGCAATGGCAACAATAACAACAAGGGCAACAGAAAGGACAACAAAATGGGAAAATGGCCTTCCAAGCCCCAGCGATAACCCTGGAGGCTAAATAAATAAATAAATGAAATCAGGCCTAGAGTTCACTGGTTTGGTCGTTCCCTCCCCGCAACTATTAAGTATAGTTTGTATGTATTTAAGTAGGCATTCTAATAAACTGTTCCCAAAATGTCTTTGTGGCCCTATCTTCTGGAGTGTGAAAGCCCACCAAAATGGCATTTCCTTGCCATGGGGTCCATGGGCTGCTTAGCTAAGTGTCTGGGAGATAGGTTATCTCATCAATGGCTGCTGTCTAGAATCTTCTTCCACTCGAGAAAAAAGACAGTTTCTGAGTAGGTAGGTGTGTGAAGGCCCTCAAGGAAAGGTGGTCAAAGAGCCTGAGACATAAGAAAAGTATCTGATGGAAGACTCTGAAATACTCGCAGTTGGGACAGCTCTGAGAGGAAGGTGTTGCCTCCGTATCCCTTGAACCCCTTATGTTCTCATGGACAAACCCCACTTTTCCCCAGGTAGGGCAGCACTTTGGCTGTTGACCTGGCCCAACCTTCATGGGTTTTATTTATTTACTTTTTAAATATTTGATTTATTCATAAACAAGATAGGAAAGAGATAAAGAACCAGACAGCATTCTGGTACATGTGCTGCCAGGGATTGAACTCAGGACCTCACACTTGAAAGTCCAGTGCTTTATCCATTGTACCACCTCCCAGACCACACCCTTCATGGTTTTTACAGTCTGATCATTTTATAAGTCATTTCATCCCCATTTCAAGACTTATTTAGTAGTTGGGTGAAATAAAGAGGCATCAGACATCTCTCAGATGTAGTTGAAGTCACCTAGTGTATCCCATCTTAAACTAGAAAGCCTCTGGACTCTACGTTTGCAATGAAAACTAGATGTACCTAAGAACAGGTTATTGTTCGATGACCTTAAGTTCACACATCCCTTTTTCTGGAGGGAAAATGTCCTCTACCTTAGCCTGCTATGATGACCATGTCACCAAAGGCCGCACATACTGACCCTTATGACCCCTCAGCCACTTCAGAACTCAGCGTGAGCTGGTAAAAACTGGCTTAGGAACCAGCTAGGAACTGGCTCTTCAGTGTGTGGCAAGTCCTAGTTATATGTAAAACAGAGGTGCCACCTTGTGGAGGTGGTTGTAGTGGTCCAGCGAATGTAATCTGCTTTCTTACTCAGCTTGCCTGTCTTCTCAACCCAGCATTCACCAATGGACAGTGACTTATCCTATGGATGCAGCCCTTCCTGACGAGAGGAAGGGTCACCTAGTCAGTCTTCTGATGGGAAAACATTCTGTTTTTGGAGAAGATATCCTTCAGCTGGAGGTTTTGTCCTTTGCTCCTGGCTTAGTGCATGGGCTCTAGTACAACTTAAGCCAATCAAGTACAGACATCCTGATCAGAGTGATCAATTCAGGGATGATTCCGGAAGTTGGCCTGAACTGAGAGGATCCAGCTAGACTTCTAGGAAATAGAAGCTAGATGGTCAGAAACCTGAGGCTGTGAGTGGAGCTGCTAACCAAGAACAGAATTGCACGAAGAGCTGAGGATACATCACTGAGTCCCAAAGCAGGCCTGCACAACTTTAAATGTAAAAATAAAATAATAACCCTCATTTAGTTGGGGCTATCTCCTGCAGCCAAGGACTGTGAGTGCTCAGAGTGAGTTCTTACTGGAAGCTCCATGTGACTCCTGGCCAAGTCTCTTCTCTCCCTGCAGAACTCTCCTTGATAGAATTTGGGGGGACTGAATTCCCAGTTCTTCCTCCTAGGCAACCACAGCACTGACTCCCTTTGAAAATGTGAAGAGAACTTCTTGGTCCCCTCAAGTGCTTCCACAAATCAGGGTACCTTCAAAGGAGATGGAAAAACAAGTGGTGACTGCCCCTCCTTATGGGAGCAGGGACAGGAGCCTCACTGGCGCACCCCCATGGCGCACCCCCAGAGTGCACAAGGCTTTTAGGACTAAGGAAAAACAAAAAGAAAACCCAAACAAAAATGTCTGGGCTGAATTTATGTCCCTGTCATTTCATTACAATATAGACCACACTTTCTTGACCTCACAACCCACTTCACAGAGGGTTGTGAGGTCAATTCCAGGCACTCAGTTCAACAGAAGAAGTGAGGCTTGGGTGGGGGGGAAGAGCAGTGGACAAGTGCCCCCCAGCCCCACCTTCACACAGAGCATTCCATAAACCACTGCCACCCAGGTGCAGGTGCAGGTACAGTTTATTCTTCACAACAGAGAAATACAAAGAGCAGAGGGTTTGGAAGTCCTTTGTTTCTTATCCCCCCCTCTAGTGTATTCCTTCATATTTGATTTTTCATTTTGCTCCCCACTCCTTAAATAGAATGCAAACTCGTTTTCCCAAGCATCAAAAGGCGCCTGCCCACACCTCCCTGCCACCTAGATGCAGACTGAGAAGCCAACAGACTGTTTTTTCTTTTTTAATAAGGTAACTAGTTCTAAATATGGTGGCCTGGAGGTCCCATAGAAAAAAGCAAAGGGGTGTTAACAGTATGTTTAACAGCGTATTTACAGGGTAGTAACATGCGGACGAAAAGCTACAATACTGAGTATCAGACGACGCAAGTCAAACAAAGGGGAGGGGGGCAGGGTTAGAGAACCCCACGGGAAAAGAAACCCCAGGAAACGTTAAACTGGTAAATCAATGGCGAGTTAAGGCTTAAAAAGTGTATAAAAATAACACAGTTAATATTCAAAACGGAACTCCAGATACAGAATATATAGATGAGTTTCTGTCTAGTTTTCTTTTGTCTTTCCCCGGGGGATGGAGGGGGCCTTCTCCGGGCTCTGTACATAGTTCCTATATACATGGACACGCATGGCTTTCAGATTGGGGTGTGTCTGTGGGGGCTGAGGGCAGAGTCTGTTCCTGGACCCTCCTCCCCGAAGATCCCTTCCCTGCCGGGGGGGGGGGGGGGGGGGCCTGGGGCCTGGGTTGGGGATCTCCCTCCATGACAGGGAAGACAAATATCCACCCGCCCCTGGGCACTGCCCCATCTGGAGGAAGGGGGGGGCGGTGGCTCCCAGCCCCAGGCCTACTCCCTTCCCATCCCCCTGCCCAGTCTGGGATGGTGGAGAGGTAGCCAATAGGTTTCCTGGCCAGCACCGAGGTAGACTGGGGTGGTCTGCAGGGCTGCAGAGTGGTGGGGAAGGCAGGTCTTACGCAGCCCATTCCCACCCAATTTCCCTGGGCCTGAGCCCAGCCCAACCCAAAGCTGCACCCTTTGGTCCTGCAGATCTCCCAGCACCTCTCTAGTTTCACCTCTTGAAGTCTGGGCAGCCGTGGTAGTTGCTGCATCCCTCTGCTCAGTCATGCCCAGGGCACATAGCTTGAGAGGTTTGAGTCAGGCACCCAGGGATGAGTGACCTGCTCAAGCTGCTTCCCTCCTGCCTGGGGACCCCTGTCTGCAGTCCAGATACCCAGGCCTGAGTCTTCTCTCAAGGCCTGAGGTCAGGGCAAGAGAAAGTACCCCACTGCCCTCTAGTTCTCTGTGTCCATCTGTCCGATTCTTTTAATTTCTCGGTCTTAGCAGCACCAACTTCTTGGCCAATAAATATCTTTTTGTCATTTCCAAAACAAACTTTAACAAAAAAACAACAGTGAAGCAAGTGAAGGGTGGGGAACAAAAAGAAAACCCAACAGAGAGGTTCAAAGTGCTCTGAGATAGTCTTTGGATGCCACCAAAACAGTCCAGAATCTTGCAGTTGGCCTGGTTGCCCCCAGAGCTGGACTGGGCAGGGCGTCTGCAACCCAGGCTTTCTGGAAGGTCAGGAAGATCATGAGAGAGCTCGGCTGTTCCTGGAGGGAGTCAGGGGGCCTGGTGCTGCCTGGGTCTGTGTCTGCCTGAGGGCAGGGCGGGGCGGCGCCTTGGGTTGGCTCAGATGAGGGAAATTCGCACCGGGATGCCGGGGGACTCCGTCCTCTGGGGTGAGTGATGGCTCACCAGGTGCTCCACCACTGTGTGTTTGGACATGTGCTTCATCAGGTAGGTCTCCTGTGGGTGGGGGTGACATTGCAGAACATGTAAAGACTACTGGTGAGGGAAGCAGGGAAGGTTTCAGTTCCCACGGTGGCCACTGGAGGGCTCCTTACAAGGCAGCTAGGGCTGCACAGTCACAGCTTTGGGGGTGGGAGCCATGGCAGAAGAAGCACTAGGCACTGGTTCTAGGGGTGCGACATCACCAGCAGGGCTGGCATGTTTACCAGAGTTCGAGTTAATGATGTGCTAGCTGGAGAGCTTCCAGGCACTACGCTTGCCCTCAGTAGTGCCCACCTGAAACTCTCTAGGGCCAGGCCAGCTGCCTAAAAACAACTGGCTGTAGCCAGTACCCGCAGCAAACCTCAGCCTGCCTGTAGGATTAAGCATG
The DNA here is from genome assembly GCF_950295315.1 of Erinaceus europaeus. Classification (NCBI taxonomy): domain Eukaryota; kingdom Metazoa; phylum Chordata; class Mammalia; order Eulipotyphla; family Erinaceidae; genus Erinaceus; species Erinaceus europaeus. The sequence continues at coordinate 49,777,929 of NC_080174.1, read as the reverse complement.
GCTGCCCATATCTTGTGGGCGCTCCCACTGAGGGCAAAGCAACAGGCCTGGGTCTGAGACTTGATCTGCCATTTCTTAGCAGTGGAATCTCAGCTAACTCACCTGATGCTCCAAGCCTCACTTTTCTACTCTGCAAGCAGAAATGGGAGCAACACCGTCATCAACCTGCTCAGGTGAGGTGAATGAAGGTCTCAGCATGCAGTGAGGATTGAGAGGAGGGCTCTTTCCCCAGCATCTGTCTACATTTCATTCCAGGTGGCAGGAGGAGCCCTGGTCTCTGCACTCATACTGTCTGCCCTGGGGGAGAAGGAAGATCCTATCTGCGGGTGACTCTGGGAAGCACAAACTGGGCGTCTCCACAGGCTCTGATGAGTACTTCTCATGAGGTACCCATGATTAGATGCTCGAGCTGCCCAAGGCACACCTGCAGGCCCACAAACACGTTAAGCCGAGAGGCAGTGCTTGGGGCCCTACCTGTCACTGTGACCTCATACTTCAATCTGTGCAAACTCTGGCAGAGGGGTCCCTCCAGTACTGTAGCAACTTTCTATTAGATGACACTAGAAGGAAGCGAGCAACACATCGGGAAACTGATTTTCAGTGAACATACTGCAAAGGAAAAAGAGGTGGGGAGACCCACACTTGAAAAAATACCATGTCAAAGGCCAGGTGGTGGCACACCTGGTTGAACACACATGCTACAAAGCACAAGGGCTCGAGTTCAAGCTCCTGGCCCCCACCTGCAGGGGAGAAGCTTCATAAGTGGTCAAGCAGAGCTGCAGGTCTCTCTCTCTCTCCTCCCTTCTCAAGTTCTCTCTAACATTAAAAAAAAATGTTGGGCGGTAGCACAGCAGGTTAAGCGCATGAGGCACAAAGCCAAGGACTGGTATAAGGATTCCAGTTCAAGCCCCCAGCTCCCCACCTGCAGGGGAGTCGCACAAGCAGTGAAGCAGGTCTACAGGTGTCTGTCTTTCTCTCTCCCTCTCTGTCTTCCTCTCCTCTCTCCATTTCTCTCTATCCTATTCAACAACAATGACATCAACAACAATAATAACTACAACAATAAAACAAGGGCAACAAAAGGAAATAAATACAAAAAAAAATTTTTTTTTTAAAAAGTCATGTCGTGGTGCAATGCAAGATCCAAATTTTGTTTGGATTTTGATTATAAAATGAAACTGTTAGTAAATACAATCATGGTATTCATGAGTCAATGAAAATCTGAATGCTGATATGGTGTTTGAGAAGGTTGAAGATTTAACAGTGAATGAATATGTAACATTATAAAGACATGTTGAGTATGTTTTTTTTTTTTTAAAAAAAGGTCTTATGTTTAAAGACACAAAGTGAAAATTTTCAGATGAGGGGACTGGGAGGTGGTTCAGCACAGAATACATGTTTTCCATGCATAAGGCCTTGGGTTTGACCCTTGGCAACGCATAAAATGGAGAAGTAGTACTTTGGCCTCCATCTTGCAATTAAAAAAGAAACATTTAGACAAAACCATATGATACAGGTTTTATTTTGAAAAATAAGTGCACAATTGAGGCAACATAGTTTGGAAGGAGCTGGTAGAAGCAAGACATTCACTATACTGAAATGTTTCTTTGATGTAGTCAAAGTAGTTTAAAATTCAACCCACTATGTGAAAAAAAAAGAAGAAGAAATGAAATCCTTCTTATTCTATAGCATCCTGGGGGTTCTGACTTCTCAGTCTTTTCAACTCTCTTCTGTCCTTTGAACTCTAGAGAAAGATAAACCTCACATGCTCAGCACTCAAGAGGCCCTGAATATCCTGACAATTATTACAGACCATCTTACCTAAGACTCTGCAGCAAGAGTGACCTTTCACCAACACTCACTGCATCGAGAAAGTATCTAAACTCCCTAGCAGAGCCCCAGGCCCCAGTGACTTAGTTTTCCTTCAGCTGTAGGAACACACAGGTTGGATCCACACCTCGGGGTGTTTGCCTTCACTGCTTTCCTGCACAGTAGGCTCTTTCCTTCTTTCTCCTCACCTGGTTAATTATTGTTCAAGGTTTCATATAAATAAGTATTACTATCTGAACCTATCTTTCTTTCCCAAATGCATTTTGTCTTTCAAAACATACTTTCCTTTATAGCAGTGGCTCTCAAAACAGAGGAGACTGAACCAGTTGCTCTCACCCAGAGTACTTTTGGTGAGGTCTGGAGTTTTGGTTGTCACAACTTAGAGAGGGCACTGCTAGTGGAAAGAGGTCAAGGATACAGCTAAGCATTCTACGTCCACAGGCCAGTCCTCCAGCAAAAAAGTTCCTGGCCAAGGGTCAATATGGGTCTAACCTGAGCAACCCTGCTTAGAGTGATTGCAATTTGTCACGACATGTTTATTCCTGAGGGTTGCTTGTTTATTATCGGCCTTCAGCAACAGACTCTAACCTCTCAGGGACAAAAGATACATCTTTCTGATTCACCGATTCCCTGGCACCTGACACAAATGTTCAGTAAACTCTGAGTGAATAAATAATTGTGTCAGCTAAAGGTTATTAAGTGCTGACTCTGCCAGACAATAGCCCTATGATGTCAGAACTGTCACCTCCTCTTTTGCAGATGAGGAAGCCAAGGCTCAGAGATCTTTGTCTGGGTATGTACATGGGGGTCTATTAACCAGAATATATGATCATGGGCAGAATCACACACTTAAGTGACTCATCTTGATTTACTCTTCTGGGTGCTGAAAGACTCTTGTTTAGAGGAATTCCTATCCAAGAACTGGATATAATTCCCACCCAGGCTGGGTGTAAAGACCTCTCCAGCACTATTCAGGCTTTTCTTAAGAGGTGGCACTGGGTCAAGTCATGGTGCCACCTTGTGGTCATCTTAGGGGTTGCAGCTCCCCCACTGGGGGCAGTCCTACATAACTCCCTGACTCTGGAGGGAAGGGTGCCATGCCCCCCAGTACTACACCTTGGGTGTCCCAGGGCCTGGGGGAAAATACACCTGGGGAACCCAATTTAAAGGCTGTCAAGAGGTTGGGCAATAGGCTGGAGTCACCAAAAACTGAATGGGGGAGTAGAAGCCCTCACTGGATCACTTCTTTCTGGGCTTCAGCATCCTTGGTTGGAACGTGGGGAGAAGCAAAGGCTCCCTCAGGACCCTGGGCACTCACCGAGGTGTAGGCCCGCCCGCACATGCTGCAGCAATAGGCCTTGGCATGCTTGATGGCGTGGGCCGAGAGGTGGATCTGCAAGGAGGCGGAGTCCGAGTAGGCCCGGTAGCAGTTGGGACACTTGTAGGGCTTGTCCTTGTTGTGCTGGCGCTGGTGAGACTATGTGGAGCACAGCAAGGCATCAGGAGTGGACAGGGTCTCCTCCCCCCCTACCCTATGCTCCCTGTGCTGGCAGGGGCAGGTGGACACTCACCTGGAGGTTGGACAGCTGAGTGAAAGCCTTTTCGCAGCCAGGATGTGGGCACTTGTAGGGTCTGTCGCCTGTGTGGATTCTGTAATGGGCAACCTGGTAAGGTGGAGTCCCCCAGTGTCACCCCAAGACCAGCTCCAGCTCCCAAGCTCATGGCTAGCCATGCTTGTCCCCCAAGCCACTCCATCTCTGTTCCACACACTCAGAGTGAACCAGGGCAAGAGCCTGGGAACTTCAAAGACCATCACTTCTTTCTCTGGCCACCTCCCACCTCTGACCTGTGGCCAGAGCTGCCTGCTCCCCACAAGTTCCTGCTAAACCCATCGTTCCATCAGAGCCCATCCAGAGGTAGGGCTCAGCCTCCAGTTAGCCATGGGGTGTCCTGCATTGACTGTGTTCTGCCCCACTCTCTTCTAGACTCACCCTCAGACCACTGACTGAAAAGAGTACAACTGGGGGGTCAGGTGGTAGCGCAGTGGGTTAAGCATACATGGCGCAAAGTGCAAGTATCAGCGCAAGGATCCCAGTTCGAGCCCCTGGCTCCCCACCTGCAGGGGGGTCGCTTCACAAATGGTGAAGCAGGTCTGCAGGTGTCTCTCTTTCTCTCCCCATCTCCCCCATCTCTCTCCATTTCTCTCTGTCCTGTCCAACAATGACATCAGTAACAAGAATAATAACCACAATGACGATAAAAACAAGGGCAACAAAAGGGGAAAAAATAGCCTCCAGGAGCAGTGGATTCGTGGTGCAGGCACTGAGCCCCAGCAATAATCCTCAAGGCAAAAAAAAAAAAAAAAAAAGCACAACTAGGGCCCAGTGGTGACACACCTGGTTGAGCACACATATTACAATGCACAAAGATCTGGGTATTAGTCCCCAGTCCCCACCTGTAGGGGGAAAGCTTTACATGTTGGTGAAGCAGTGCTGCAGGTGTCTCTCTGTCTCTCCTCCTATCTCCCTCTTCCTCCCAATTTCTGGATGTCTCTATCCAATAAATAAATAAAGATAAATTTAAAAAAATTAAAAAGAGCATAACTTCACAGGGTTTCTAGAAAATTCGCTGCCCAACCCCCAACCCTCAGAAGCAGATATCCCTCTCTTGTTGGTCCCCAATTTTTATCCTTTGCCTCTTTCCCACATTAGGCACATGTCCATAATGACCACAAGATCAGTCCAGCCATTGAGAGAAGTCAGGACAGGGTGGCCCTGAAAATCAGTCCTCCATTTCTGGTTTCTCATCCTAGGGTGAACATTTACTAACTGTGTCACCTTTGTGAAAAGCATTGAGCCTCAGTTTCTTTCCTCAACTGCAAAATGGGTATAAAACAGTCACAACCTCCTTGAGCTTTGTGCAGATACTATGTGTCAGGGGGTCTGACCAAGTGTTGGCACAGAGTCAGCACTCACTAAGCATCTGCCAATATGACTGACAGTTCTTTATTCAACTTTTATTTGACCACATACCTATATAGGTGCAAAGAACTATCCTAGGTGCTTAGATTATCAATAAACAAAACAAAAAAATAGTAAGCATGAAACCAGTAAGAAAACCTCATGCAGAAGACAGCAAGCCCTGAGGAAAAGCAGAGCATTGGCAATCAGGCCCTGAGCTCCTTTATGGGAAGGGAGCTTGTTTTAGTGCAGTGCTGGGGAGTGAACTCAAGCCTCACGCATGTGCGGTGCCACTGAGAGACCTTCTGGATTCTAGGTTTTCTTTAAAAAAAAAAAATGTGTGAGTGTGTGTGCGTTCTGGGAGGTGGCACAGTGGACAAAGCACTGGACTCTCAAGCATGAGGTCCTGAGTTCAGTCCCCAGCAGCACATGTACCAGAGTGATGTCTGGTTCTTTTTCTTTCCTATCTTCCTCAAGAATACATAAATTCATATATATATCTTATTTGACAGAGATAGAGAAACTGAAAGAGGAGTGGAAGATCGAGAGGTAAAGAGACAGACACCGGCAGTCCTGTTTCACCATTTGTGTAGCTTTCTCCCTGCAGGTGGAGTCTTGAGTCTTGAACCTGGGTTCTTGTACCCTGTAATGTGTGTGCTTAACCAGGTACACCACTGCCTGGGCCCAATTCTCTTTCCCTTTCTCTCTCTCTCTCCTTTATTTTGATAGTGCAATGGAAAGAGGGGAACAAGAGACACAACCTCATCTCTCCACCATCCATGGAGCTCCCCTGGTGCTGACCATGATGGGGATGCAATTATAAACGAGAGCCATTGTGTGTGTGTGGGGGGGGAGGGTGTCTCAGTGAGAAGGTGACTTGGGAGCAGTGGCTAGAAGACTGATGCGTATTTCAGGCTTATCTGTGCTGTAGCTTTTACTTGTACCATAGCCCAGGTAAGGCCCAAAGTGAGGTGCAGGCAATCGAGGTGAGGTGGTGAATGTGGCTCTGGGGCTGGCACAAAAATAAGAGGTGTCATGCCCTGCACCCTCAAGCCCATCCATCATCACCCTGGACCTACCTCTAGCCATGAGTTCTGGAAAATTCTCTGCCAACCAGGTGGGCAAGCAAAAGGCCAGCTAGGTCTGAACTTTGTTTGCTGAATCTTAAAGAACTTTAGGTGCAGGGAGAATCTACCTCTGGCCAAAGGGTTAGGCTCCTCCCCTCTGATGCCCCAGCCCATACTTCACTGACTGGGTTTGCTCTGCCTGTTAACAAACTCATCAAACAAACCAAGGTCCCTCTGGCCAGGCCCATCTGGTAATCATTTCTGATGGGTGATTCTGCCTGCAGGGGAGGCTGCCTGCCTCTGTCTGTTCCTCATCCAGAAAGGACCCTATGGGCAGGGACTAGCTGGTCTCAAACCCAAGGCCCAGCTCATGAATGGCACTGGGCTAGCCTGGTTGTGAGAACTCCTATTCCACCTGCACATTCCTGAGTGTCACAAGTTTGGGGTATCCAGAAGGAGCCACAGGATACATTCCCACCAGAGGAGCACCTAGCCGTGACTCCCACACTCATGGTAAAGAGGAAATCACCACCGCCTAGAAACTCGTGCTCTCTGGCCAACCCTGACCCTCTCTCTAGGACCTCAAGTTCTCAACACACTCTTCTTTTCTACCTAGCACCTCTACCCCCTGCATCCTCCATGGGGTTTTCCTTCTTTCACAGTGCTCTGGGTTCAAATCTCACTTCTGCCTCATCTGAGTAGGATAACCTTGGCATGTGCCTTTGCCTCCCTGAGCCCATTGCCATACCCATGGACTTCCAACGGCGGGTGATGAGAGAGACTGTAAGAACATGGAGAAGAAAAGGACTTAATTAATGGGTGTTTATAAAACCTGTGTGCACAGACATGATGGGCCTAGACCTTGAACAGATCCCTCTCTCATTGTCACTGGTCATCTCCATCAGGAACAACACAATGGACTCCTTTGTGGGCCCCCATAGGACCTTGCCCTCAGTGTGGATCAACAACAGTAGAGAATGTTCCATCCTCTGCAGGGAGGCTGGATAACATACTCTATCTACCACCTGAGGAAGATGGGTCCTGAAATTGGGGCAGTTTGGAATGTTCCTACTCATAACTACAGAAAGTGAGTTCAGATCTACAGGGATGCAGAGGTCACATAGACTCCTAAGCTGAATAAGGGCCCCACAACAGATCAAATTGATGGGTTTACAGTCAACAATATTTATACATCTTTCCCATATTTGGGAGCTACTCTCTTCCCTAATCCAGCTTTCTGGTCCTTTTTCCAGCCATGACATCATCTCCCCAGACAATAACTTGGATCCACCTGCATATCAGATGTCAGGCTCAGAAAAAACCAAAAACAAACAAACAAACAAAACCAAACAAACTAGGATAGTCATGGGCCCTTTGGAATATAACTAAAATAGGCCTACATGTACACTCACCCAGGTATGCCACAACCCAGCCCCACCATGCGTTATACCTGAATAGTCTCCATTTCTCTCCACTATGATACCATTAATTGCTATAATAAATAGGTCAGCATTATTAAATCTTACTAATGGGTTTGATTTTCTCTTCATACTTGCCTAAAAGTCTGTGTTTCCAACTGCAGGTCAGAAAGTGAAACTTCTGAGGAGTCGGGCTGTAGCGCAGTGGGTTAAGCGCAGGTGGTTCGAAGCACAAGGACTGGTGTAAGGACCCCGGTTTTAGCCCCCAGCTCCCCACCTGCGGGGGAGTCGCTTCACAAGCAGTGAAACAGGTCTGCAGGTGTCTGTCTTTCTTTCCCCCTCTGTCTTCCCTTTCTCTCTCCTATCCAACAATGATGACATCAATAACAACAACAATAATAACTACAACAATAAAGCAACAAGGGCAACAAAAGGGAATAAATAAATTTATTTAAAAAAAAAAAAGGAAAGTGAAACTTCTGAAAGAAAAATGATGGCGGACTCAGTAAAGGACTTTACCAGACCACCTGGCTCTTTATACTTCAGGGAACAGACTGAGGGGACAGGTTTCTATGCTGACCATCACAATGACCACACATTGCCCCAGGCCAAGGCCGGCCTAGAAGCAAACAACTTGGCAACGCAGATTAATTAGCCCAAGGGCAGCAGATCAGAATTCTGACCTGCAGTTGGAGGGAACTGATTTAATTATGGTTAATGTTCTATCTTCAAAAGGGCAATTAAAAAGAAAATGTTTTTTTTTCTTTGATTTAACTCTAATCCTGAATTTAGGAGGCTATCTTTGTGTAAACTTGAATAAAGTCTTTCTTAAATGGTGCCTGGTTCCCACTAGCCTGTTAGAATTTGGGGAGGGCAAGGGAAATATGATAAAATTTAAAACAAGGGGCTGGGCAGTAGTATACCTGGTTGAGCACACTTTTTTTTTTTTTCCTTTTGTTGCCTTTGTTGTTTTATCCTTGTTGTGGTTATTATTGTTGTTGTAATTGTTGTTGGATAGGACAGAGAGAAATCGAGAGAGGAGGGGAGACAGAGGGGGAGAGAAAGATAGACACCTGCAGACCTGCTTCACCTCCTGTGAAGCAAACCCCCTGCAGGCGGGGAGCCGGGGGACTCGAACCAGGATCCTTATGCCGGTCCTTGCGCTTTGCGCCATGTGCGCTTAATCTGCTGCGCTACTGCCCAATTCCCCACATTTTTTTTTTTACCTCCAGGGTTATTACTGGGGCTTGATGCCTGCATTACGAATCCACTGCTCCTGGAGGCCATTTTATTTATTTTTGCCCCCTTTTGTTGCCCTTGGTGTTTATCGTTGTTGCTTAAGCACACATTTTACCATGTGTGAGGTCTCAAGTTCAAGCCCCCAGTCTGTACCTGCAGGGGGTATATTTCACAAGTGATAAAGCAGTACTGCGGGTATCTCTCTGTCTTTCTCTCTCTCCCCTCTCCCATCTCAATTTCTCTGTGTCCTATCAAATAAAAAACATAATAATAAATATTAAAAAAATTAAAATAGCATCCAGGTGCTCAGTGGGTAGAACCCAGGACTTGCATTCACTGATTGTGCAATCTGATCCCTGGCATTGCAAATAGCGAAGCAGTGCTCTGACCTCTCCCAATCATAAAATAAATATTTTGACAAGCATATGTTTTTTAAAAGAATTTTTTTTTATCCAGGGTTATTGCTGGGCTTGGTGCCTGCACCATGAATCCACAGCTCCTGGAGGCCATTTTTCCCCCTTTTTGTTGCCCTAGTTGTTGCAGCCTCATTGCGGTTATTATTGCCATTGTTGATGTTGCTTTTGTTGTTGGATAGGACAGAGAGAAATGGAGAGAGGAGGGGAAGACAGAGAGAGGGGGAGAGAAAGATAGACACCTGCAGACCTGCTTCACCGCCCGTGAAGCAACTCCCCTGCAGGTGGGGGGCCAGGGGCTCGAACCGGGATCCTTAGGCTGGTCCCTGCGCTTTGCGCCACGTGCGCTTAACCCACTGCGCCACCGCCCGACCCCCTAAAAGAAGTTTTTAATGCAGTAATGAGTACATACCAGGGTCCTCTACTGGTATGCTGCTGTTGAGCTGCATCCCAATCCAACTGTTATGTTTTCTAGAGAGAAACTGGTAGGGACAGAGAGACTCTGAGACTCTAAGGTTACTCCACCACCCATGAAAGTAAACTTGATAGCGTCCTTGGTGTTCTCATGTGGTGCCAGGAATCAAACCCAGGACCTGAGGTCCTCACTCACCTCCTGGGCCTCAAAAAGGAATTTGAAAAATAATAAGGGGGTGGGGGGTGATGGCACAGCTGGTTGAGCTCATGTGTTACAGTGTGCAAGGACCTGGGTTCAAAGACCTGGGTTTGAGCCCCCGGTCCCCACAGGCTGGAAAGGAGCTTTGAGAGTGGTGGAGCAGGCCTGCAGGTGTCTCTCCCTGTCTCTCTCCACCTTCTGTCTCAGTTTCTGGCTGTTTCTATCCAATACAGAAAAAAATTAACATAATAAAAATAATAAGGTAAAAATGAAGAGACATAGATAAACCAATGGATTGTCAAAGACATTTCAAAGTAATAGTTCTATTGATAACAACATGTGGGGTGGGCAGTGGCACACCTTGTGAAGTCCACATATTATTATGCACAAGGGTCCAGGTTCAAGTTCCCAGTCTCTACCTACAGGGGGAAACTTTCACTCAGTGAAGTAGATCTGCAAGTGTATTTCTCTCTTGCCCCTTTTATTTTTATTTTTTTGCCTCTAGGGTTATTGCTGGTGTTCGGTGCCTGCAGTACAAATCCACTGCTCCTGTGACCACTTTTTCAATTTTTTTTTTCATAGAATGAAGAGAAATTGAGAGAGGAAGGGAGGGAGAGAGGCAGAGAGACACCTGCAGACCTGCTTCACCACTTGCGAAGCGATCCCCCTGCAAGTGGGGAGCTGGGGACTCGAACCTGGATCCCTGTGTAGGTCCTTGCGCTTCATATGGTGTGCGCTTAACCTGGTGCGCCACTGCCTGGCCCCTCTCTCTCCCTTTCTATCACTCCCTTCCTTCTCAATTTCTTTCAGTTCTATCAAATAAAAGAAAGAAATTTAAAAAAAGGAAAAAAGAAAAAGAAAAAAGAAAGACAAAGAAAAAAAATGGCTCTCAGAAGCAGTGAATTTGTTATGTGGGCACTGAGTTCTAGAGATAACAGTGATGGTGAAAGAAAAAGAAAAACAGAGAAAGAAAGAAAGAAAGGAAGGAAGGAAGGAAGGAAGGAAGGAAGGCAGAAAGAAAGGTATACTGCACCAAAATAAAAGACTCAGAGGTAAGGGGGAGGGTTCAGGCCCTGGAAGACAGAGGAGGACCTAGTGTTTGAATTGTTATGTGGAAAACTGAGAAATGTACACATGTACAAACTATTGTATTTTATTTTACTATTGGCTATAAACCATTAATTCTGCAAAAAAGAAGTTTAAAAAAAAAGAAAGAAGGAAAGGAAGAGATATTTGCTCTTGTCTATAAAACGACTCTACGCAATTACTAGAAAGCATTCTAAGTGCCCCTTTTGGTCACTTCCAGGCCACTCCATCATCCGGGGCCCTAGTCAGGGAATTGTTGGATTCCCACATAGATATGATGGGCCTAGACTTTTAACAGATCCCTCTCTCCACCATCACTGGTCATCTCCATCAGGAACAACATCATAAACCCTCTTGTGGGCCTCCACAGGACCTTGTCTTCAATGAAGAACAACAAGGTAGAAATCGCCCCTCTCTCCAAAGGGAGGATGGGTCAACATACCCTGCCATTCGATGAAGACTGGTTCTGAAATGAGTGCAGCCCAGAATGCTCCTAGCCGTGACCATGGAACGCAAGCTCAGACTGACGGGATGCAGAGGTTACACAGGCTCCCGTGCTAACTATGAGCAGACATGGGCCCTAGGTCAGATCAATGGGATTTTTACAGTTAATGGTATTTATATACATTCTTCATATTTGGGAGCTTCTCTCTGCCCTTATCCAGATTTCTAGTCCTATCCTCAACTCTGACACCATCTTCCCAGACAATACCCCTAGCCCACCTGCATATTAGTTGGTTAGTTCAGTAAAAAATTAGTCAATTCATGGGCCTCTTGGAATGTAGCTAAAATACTTCCTAGCTCCTTCCAAAATGAAGACCCCAATTTTATCTGCTCTTCTTTTACATTTAGTTTCCTGATTATTAAACAAATTGTTCTGCCTTATATCTTTTTTTTAAAAAATATTTTATTTATTTATTGATGAGAAAAGCAGGAGGAGAGAGAGACAGCACTCTGGCACATGTGCTGCCGGGCTTGAACTCAGGACCTCACGCTTGAGAGTCAAGCGCTTTATCCACTGCGCCACCTCCCGGACCGCTTTATATCTTTTTTTTTTTTTGCCTCCAGGGTTATTGCTGGGGCACTGAATCCACTGCTCCTGGAGGTTATTTTTTTCCCCTTTTGTTGCCCTTGTTGTTTTATCATTGTTGTGGTTATTACTATTGTTATTGATGTCATTGTTGTTGGATAGGACAGAGAGAAATGGAGAGAGGAGGAGATAGAGAGGAGGAGAGAAAGATAGACACCTGCAGACCTGCTTCACCACCTGTGGTAGGGAGCCGGGGACTCCAGCCAGTCCTTACGCTTAACCTGCTGCACTACCGCCCAACCCCCTCTGCTTTATATCTTAATGCTTTTCAGCCACCAAGTTGCAGATGCTACCATGATATCAACCTGACTTCCCCGGGCAGATAACCTCACCAAGGTGTTCTGGAAACCCACCTGCCCATAGCCCTATCCCACTAGGGAAAGATAGAAACAGGCTAGGGCTATGGATCGACCTGTCAATACCCATGTCCAATGGAGAAGCAATTACAGAAGCCGGACCTCCCACCTTCTGCACCCCATAAGAGATCTTTGGTCCATACTCCCAGAGGGATAAAGAATAGGGAAATTTCCAAAGGAGGGAAGGGGATATGAAACTCTGGTGGTGGGGATTGTATGGAATTGTACACCTCTTTTTTATACCACAATCTTGTCAATCATTATTAAATCACTATAACAAAAAAGAGAAAACATTCTGAGTGGGGGTAGATAGCATAATGGCTACACAAGAGACTCTCATGCCCGAGACTCCAAAGTCCTAGGTTCAATCCCCCACACCACCATAAACCAGAGCTGATCAGTGCTCTGTCTAAAAAAAAAAGAAAGAAAGAAAAGAAAAGAAAGTAAGTAAGAAAGAAAACAAAACAAGGAGGTCAGGCGGTAGCGCAGCAAGTTAAGCGCACGTGGTGTAAAGCTCAAGGACCGGCATAAGGATCCGGGTTGGAGCCCCTGGCTCCCCACCTGCAGGGGAGTCACTTGACAGGTGGTAAAGCAGGTCTGCAGGTGTCTATCTTTCTCTCCCCCTCTCTGTCTTCCCCTCCCTCTCTCCATTTCTCTCTGTCCTATCCAACAACAACGACATCAACAACAACAATAATGGCTACAACAACAATGGCAACAAAAAGGGGAAAAACAAACAAACAAACAAACAAATAAAATTCCAAGGGCCTTTGCTGAGACCCATTTCATTTTATGACCATTAGTTCTGTGAATAGGCTGACTATTAATCTGTTCTTCTTCCTAAAAGAATATAATTAGGCAAATAATTTTTTTTTTCCTCCTCCAGGGTTATTGCTGGGCTCAGTGCCTGCACCATGAATCCACCGCTCCTGGAGGCCATTTTTCCCCCCTTTTGTTGCCCTTGTTATAGCTTCGTTGTGGTTATTATTATTGCCCTTGTTGACACAATTTGTTGTTGGATAGGACAGAGAGAAATGGAGAGAGGAGGGGAAGACAGAGAAGGGGAGAGAAAGATAGACACCTGCAGACCTGCTTCACCGCCTGTGAAGAGACGCCCCTGCAGGTGGGGAGCCGGGGGCTCGAACCGGGATCCTTACGCCAGTCCTTGCGCTTTGGGCCACATGCACTTAACCCACTGCGCCACCGCCCGACCCCGCAAATAAAATTTTTTAACTGTGACTATGCCAGAAATGTCACATTTAAAGACAGATTTCACCTAACTAGGCATGACAAACTTGGCTATAAGAACCAAGGGCTGTATTTCTCCTGTGGGAATGAGGCCTCCCCAGGCCTCCAGGAAATTGGACGGGCTGTGCTCCGTAGCTCGTGGGAGGCCAGCTTTAATAGTTACTGATAGTCATTCCTGGGGTTGGGAGAATGCATAGTTCACTCTAACAGAAGGTCCAGATTCAAATCACCCCACATGGAAACACCACACAAACAGTAAGCTTCGTGAGTAGTGAAGCAGAGCTGTGGTATCTTTCCTCTTTCTCTGTCTTTCTCTCTCCCTCTTTGGCTTTCAACCTCTTATCTGAAAAAAAGAAAAGAAAAGAGAAGAAAAGAAAAATCTATTGGAAATGGTAAAATTGTACAGGCACAAAGCCCCAGTGAAGCCTTGGAGGCTAAGAAAAAAGATAGGAAGGGAGGGAGGGAAGAAGGGCAGTCTCTGAAAAGAAGGAATGCCCACCGTAAGGTACAATCTGACAGAGGCAACGTGGATCGTTCTAGGTTCCTGATCTTAGATAACATGAGAACATTTATACGCACACAAAAGTATGGCACAAGGGCTTATAAAGTTACCTGACAAGAGTTGACTTTCAAACTTTAGTATCACGTGCTCTTATTTCTTAACCATACAACTATGGGGACTTTGTTTCTAAGCAACACCGTGCCCCACATACCAATGGACATATGCCTGGCAAAACTGAAGAAAATCAAAGTAATGACAAAATCAGAAAACCTCGGAAACAAACTTCTGTAGTCAAACCCATACCTCAGGAGAGACAAGCAGACTGCTAACTGGCCCTACCACCACTATGCTTAGTTTAACAGACACAACATTGCATACCTGGAGTAAGGCATACAAAAACCACTGTATAGATGAGATAAATTAATAAATACCAACAAAAAAATCAAATTAAAAATAGCGTCCCTCTATCTAACACCAGTCCTCAAAGTAGAAAAGATCTGAAGGTTTTATGTAAACTACAAACTCTATGGTGGCGGGGGGCGACCTAGTTTATCCTTGACTCTCACAGTGTTGATGCTTGCAAACACAGCAAAGCTCATGAAAGATACAAACTGCAGTCTTGGTGAACTCCGGAGTGTTATCATTTGGTAAGCAGGGTTTCTGATGTACTCCCTGCACAAACTCTTCTTTCCTTACAAACTTTTCTTTCCTTAAAGCATGTGTATCTTCAACTCTCCCTTCCACGTGGCTGTATGTCCCCTGAGGGCAGGGGTTTGTGTCTGTTTTGTTTACTGTTGTATTCCCAGCGCCTAGAACTACAGACCTATACAGTAGAGCTCTGTAAATACTAAATGAATCATGTCTTATAAAAGCTGCTTCTGTTTACCACAACTATCAAACAAATGCTACAGTGCTTATGATGTGCCACACTGGGAAGTGTGGAGGCGGAAGAGACCAGCACTTGCCTTTGAGAGCTCCCAATACACCAGAGAGCAAACACAAGAGAACCCACTATCACTGTGTCAGGAACACATAGGGCCATGGGACCAGAGACAGCTTCCTAGAGGAAGCTGGGCTGTAAGATGGACAGAAAGTCAGAGAAACAGAGGGAGAAAGAGAAAGGATGTTACAGATAAGGACACAGAATATGCAAAGACCTACAGATGAGAAATGCTGGAGTGAGAGCTAAGACCAATGGGGTCCCATCAACCAAGTTCTTGAATGCCAAGCAAAGAAAATGGCCCCTAGGGGGTAGATAGCATAATGGTTATGCAAACAGACTGTCATGCCTGAGGCTCTGAAGTCCCAGGTTCAGTCCCCTGCACATAAACCAGAGCTGTGCAGTGCTGTGGAAAAAAAAGAAAAGAAAATGGCCCGAGGGCCATCGGCAGCTACAGAAGGTCCTCACCCCTCCTCGCACGAGGTCCATGCACCAGGAGCCAAGCATTGAGCTGAAACCAGCTGCAGAGGGATAACCCAGGCAGGCTACTCACCTGGTGTGCTGCTGGAGGTGAGAGAGCTGTCGGAAGGACTTATCACAGTAGGAGCAGTGGTAGGGCTTGACACCCAGGTGGATGCGAAGGTGCTGGGCCAGGTAGGAGGCGTTGGCAAAGGACTTGGAGCAGTGTGGGCACTTGTGGGGCTTGGCCTCTGTGTGCGACTTGGAGTGGATCTGCATCTCAGACTTGGTGAAGAAGGTCAGCGGACATACCTTACACCTGTGGGGCAAGAGGCAGGTTCACACCTGGGAAGAGCCCCACTCTTGCCTGTATATCCCAAGGGAAACTTTCTGCAACCACAGACCTTATGCCTGAGATAGATCTTCCCTGTGAGGAGTCTTGGGGGCTCAGGTCCCCTGAGAAAGAAAGGGGCAAGATTCCAGCCTGGATGCCCTCCAAAATGGAGGGGAAAGCGCTTCCACCTGGGGATATAATTACAGTAGGCTAGGGAACAGGCTGACAGCCACAGAAAAGGGAACCTCTGATCCTAGAGAAGGTTTATCCAGGGCCACACCTATGGGGGAGGTAGGGACCCTAACACTTACCCCAGCACACACTAGAATCATTCAGGGAAATGAAAAAAAGTTGATACCTGGCTCTAAGAACAGGACCCCCTTCTCCCCCACAAACTGAATGGGAATTAGGAGGTGTGGCTCTGGCACTGACACTATGGGGAAACTCCCCCAGATGATTCTAACACAGAGGGTTGAGAACACTGCTTTAAAAAATAGGAGGGAATGGATTTCCACAACCCCAGGTTATGGTGGGGGCTGGCTCTGGGCCCAGCCTACCTCTGAAGAGGATATAACGTCTCTAGACCTTAGCCTCTACCCAGAGTCCCTGGGACCCTCCTTGGCTCCCGGGGAAACCTTCAGTTTAAGCCTGTGTCCAAAGCCCACCTGTATGTCTTGCCCTCTTTGGCAGTCTCGCCAGAGGCCAGGATGGGGTAAGGGACTACGAGGACAGGTGGGCCCCCTGGGTTCTCCGCCTTGATCTTTTTGCGGCCGCGCTCGGACTTGGGGGGGCCGAGCAGGCCGTGGCCCTGGATTGTCTTGATGGAGTCCAGGAGGGGGGGGCTGGTAATCCCTGAGATGAGGGTGGGGGATGAGGCGATGAGGCGGCTCTGGCTGGTGGTGGTGGGTGTGGATGGGGTGCTGGTCCCCGTGCCCGTACTTGACTCGGAAGTGCTCACAGCCGGGGTCCGGGAGGAGAGCCCCAGACCTACAAAGATGAAGACACAATGGGGGAGAGGGTAAGGGCAACTGCAGAAGCCAATCTGCCCAGATCCCCAGCTGTGTGACTCTGGCGGGCCATGCTACCTCTCTGAGTCTCCCCTCTCCTTTGCAAATTATTGCCCAGGGTAATTAAATGAGAGAGATGCCTTAGATGCCTAAGGACTCAACTGAGTTAGATAACAGAGGCACTTAGGAAATAATTCAAACCACAATGGGGTGGGGGGGGAACAAAACACAAAGATGTTCAGTACAGTGTTGTTTATAATAGCAAAAATTCAAGGTAAGTGAATCTAGGCAATTTTAGGGACGTTACTATGATCAATCTCTTCTATCAGTTGTTAATTGATCACCAAAAAGAAGGCTATATTTGAGAAAAGAAGAGAAAAGAGAATGAAAGGCATACATAGCAGTTGGGGAAATAGCTCAAGTGGTAAAGCACTGAACTTGTATGTCTGACATTCCCAGTTCAATCCCCAACACAGCATGTACCAGAGTAGGACTCATGTGTGTGTGTGTGTGCCTGCACATGTGTGTTGGAAGATCTCTCATATGTGATAAGTAAAATAAACCTTTAAAAAGAGATAAATGTGGGGGGTCGGGAAGTAGCGCAGTGGGTTAAGCACACATGGCACAAAGCACAAGGACCAGCATAAAGATACCGGTTCGAACCCCCAGCTCCCCACTTTCAGGGGGGTTACTTCACAAGCAGTGAAGTAGGTCTGCAGGTGTCTATCTTTCTCTCCCCGTCTCTGTCTTCCCCTCCTCTCTCCATTTCCCTCTGTCCTATCCAAAAACAACAGCAATGATGACAATAATAATAATAACAACAACAATTAACAAAAAGGGAAAAAAATAGCCTCCAGGAGGAGGATTCATAGTGCAGGCACTGAGCCCCAGCGATAACCCTGGAGACAAAAAAAAAAAAAAGAGATAAATGTATTCACAAAAAAGTATGTAAGATGATAGAATCAAGAATAATTAAAACTATTTATTTGGTTTAGCTGTACTTTCTGATTCTATAACAATGAACTCTTTTTACTTCTGTAATGTCATGCTTTTCCTTTAAAGCAGGGGAACTAGAAATATTTATATTACTAGGTTAAGTAGAAAAGAAGATGAAAATGGTACCTCTCATGTGGTTAAAACTATGCTTTTTAAGAAAAGAAACCAAGAAACTTGTGCATGGAGAAAGACAGCAGTCACAGTTGGCACAGAGTGTTTTCTGTCACACACTGCTGGTGGGAGTATATGTTTATCAACCTCAGTGGAGAGCAGCTTGGCAAAAGCCACTGAAACTCTAAATGTACAAAACTTTTGACCAAGCAATTCTTCTTATAGCAATTGCCCATAAACATTGGCACATGAGCACAAAGATCTATATAAAAGAAACTTCCCTACAATATTATGATCAGACAAAATTGGATGCAACCTGGCTGTCCTCAGTATGGACTGTGTAAAGAGATGTGGCCTAGCCGGGCTAGGGGACAGCTCACTCAGTAGACTGCATGCCTTGCTGTGCTTGAGGCCCTAGGTTCAGGTCCCAGCATGACACAGGAGCACCATGGACAACTCCAGGGGGAGACAATGGATGGAGAAGTGGTATTATGATATCTCTTTTACTCTCTGTCTCACCTTGTCTAAAAAAAAAAGTCACCATGCAGAAGGACCCAGGTTCAAGCCCCTGACCCCCAACTGAAGGGGGGTAATTTTAGGAGTGGTAAAGCAGTGCTACAGGCCTCAGTACCTCTCTATTTCCCCTTCACTCAATTTCTCTTTGTCCTAACAAATAAACAAAAAGGATTTTAAGAAAAGCAAATCACAGACTATGAACACATGATAGGTATATCTTTTTAAAAAAGCATATACCCAAACTCTACATGGACTATACATATATATATATAGTGTGTGTGTGCAAATGCACGGGAAAACACCCAAGAAAAGTCACGACCGGGAGTCGGGTGGTAGAGCAGCAGGTTAAGCGCACGTGTCACAAAGCACAAGGATCGGCATAAGGATCCCGGTCCAAGCCCCCGACTCCCCACCTTCAGGGAAGTTGCTTCACAGGCAGTGAAGCAGGTCTGCAGGTGTCTGTCTTTCTCTCCCCCTCTCTGTCTTCCCCTCCTCTCTCCATTTCTCTCTGTCCTATCTAACAGTGACAATATCAATAATAACAACAACAACAATGAAAAAACAAGGGCAACAAAAGGGAAAATAAATAATATTAAGAAAAGTCACGACAAATTGAACTGTACAAATTGTGGACTTCTCTAGGGACAGAGAATTAAAAAAATTTTTTCCTGGTGAATTAACTGATCATATCCATTTATGATTAATGATAACATATATAAAACATAAAAATGGGGAGTCGGGTGGTAGCACAGTGGGTTAAGCGCACATGGTGCAAAGCACCAAGGACCAGCATAAGGATCCCGGTTCGAGCCCCCCGCTCCCCACCTGCAGGGGAGTCGCTTCACAGGTGGTGAAGCAGGTCTGCAGGTGCCTATCTTTCTCTTCCCTTCTTCCCCTCCTCTCTCCATTTTTCTCTGTCCTTTGCAACAGCGATGACAATAGCAACTACAACAATAAAATAAGGGCAACAAAAGGGAATAAATAAATAAATATTTTTTAAAAAAACATAAAAATGCTAACAATAAATCTAGTGGTAATATTTTCTTTCAGTTTATCTGCAATTTCTAAACCTTTTTGCTTTTGTCTGTGTGTGTGTGTATGTGGCTGGCTGGCTGGCTGGCTGGCTGGCACCTGGGTGCCACACACTTGTTTTCACTGCTCTTGGGCTGATTTTATTTCTTTTCCTTTTATTTCAGATATACAGAGAGACCGTCAGAAAGAGTGAAACAGAAAAAGGAGAGATACCACAACATTGCTCTACTATCCATGGAACTACCCCCAGTGTACCCCTCCCCTACCATGGTGCTAAGGTCCAAACCTGCAATTTTGGTGTATGGTAGTAAAGTATGTGCCCCACTGCGTGAGCTATTACCTAGCCTCCAAATTTTCTATAATGATTATGCATTATCTTCTTAAGAAAAAAAAAAGGAACTATGTTTATCATGAGAATGGTGAGTAAGAAAAGCAAGTTTAAAGCCGTAGGTACAGCCCTACCATAAGCTCAGCAAAACACACAGGCATATTAAAAACAAACAAAAAAGATGGGAAAGAGAGGAAATGAACCAAACGGCTCTCTAAGCTGCTGGGTTAGGAGCTGGGGATTATAAGTACCTTTTTTTTCCCTCTTAGTTTCTCTTTTTTCTAAATTTCCTTTAATATGCTTATATTACTTTTTTAATATTACTTCCATACTGAAAAAATAAATTTAATAAAATCATAATAACAGAAGAGTGTGCAGAGTATGGCTGGGACCTAGAGGAGGCTCAGGGAGCCCCATAATTCTTAGGTCTTTGAGAGGAGGAGGGAGTAGAGGAGAGAGGCAGAGGCATCCTGGTTGGTGGATGGTGGTGGGGGGACTAAGGGAGAAACAAAGGCCTGGCTGCAGTGGCCCTCAGAAAAAGTCTGTCCGGGAGTCAGGCGGTGGCGCAGTGGGTTAAGCGCACGTGGCGCAAAGTGCAAGGACTGGCTTAAGGATCCCAGTTCGAGCCCCCAGCTCCCCACCTGCAGAGAAGTCGCTTCACAGGCGGTGAAGCAGGTCTGCAGGTGTCTATCTTTCTCTCCCCCTCTCTGTCTTCCCCTCCTCTCTCCATTTCTCTTTGTCCTATCCAACAATAACGACATCAACAACAATAATAATAACCACAACAATGTTAAACAATAAGGGCAACAAAAGGGAAAATTAAAAAAAAAAAAGGTCTGTCCCCCAGACTCTTCGGTAGATATCAACCAGCCCCAGGATCCATGACACCACTCCCAGAGTGTCCCCTCACCCACCCAGCTTCAACCCTCTAAGACTGAGTTCATGTCTTTCGTGACCTATTGCCCTCCAATGATTCTATCTCAACAGCAGTGCTGCCTTCCACATCCTCACCTCTTCCTCCTTTCCACCTCGCCCTCCATAGCAAGCTCCAGCCACTCATTCTCTTCAACACATCTGAGATCCATCTACTTCTCTCTGTTCCCACTGTCACTGCCTCACCAGGGTCACCACTCTCTGCAGATCCCCTGCCTCCATGCTGCCTTCTGCCAAGACAACTCACAGCCAGACTCAGCTCTTCAACCCAGATGTGTGTACTTCCCTGCCCTGTTTAAGAACCCTCATAGCTCCCACTGCCCAGTGGTAAGAACCAAACTGTGAAGTGTGAGCCACAGGGCCCTTCACAGTCTGCATCTGCTTCTTCTCTGGGCTCAGCAGAATAGAGGTAGCAGAGAAGGCCCTCAACACAAGGGCTCTGGAACTACACTGCCTGCCTCTACCTCTCACTGATGTGAAACTGCCTCCCTCCTCACCTGTTGGAGACACTGGGGTGAAAAGTAGGAAATAGCTGTTCTTGGAAGTGAAAAACCAGTCAGCTATTTAGTCTAATGTATACTTAAGCCACCTAACTAACAGTGCCCACCTTGCAGAACTACTGGGAGTACTGAAATGAATACTGATAAACACGCACAGATGCACACCAGGCGTTAGCTGCTGAAGTATGGCCTGGTGTCACCACCATCCTCATCTGGCCTACCCACCCACATAGGCTGTCCTATTCTTGCTGTACACATCTCCCTTTGCACATGGTGTTCTCTCTTCCTGCCCCATTCCCCTCTTCAACCACCACCTGTCATACTGGCTTCCCAAGGAAGTCTTCCCCGACCCTAACATCCCATGCCCTCAGCAAGTCTGGTCAGGGTTCTCTGGATCCCCAAAGTTCAAACCCTGGCAGGCAGTGCCTACCCAGGTCCTACCAGAGCAGGATGGGCATAAGCCTGGTGGTCATTGCTAGTTAAGGCTAGCCCACCACCAAGTTCTGGTCCAGACCCTGCCTCCACCCCACCCAGGGTACCTGAGACGGTGCTGGTAGCCGGCCGCGCGTGCAGTGCCACGTCGGGCTGCGGCACAGCCTGTGGGTGCAGCCCAGGCACCTGCTGCAGCTTGGGCAGCGACATGACCGCCTGGCTGCTCTCAGCTGGTGCTGGGGGCACAAGCAGCGGTTGTTGCGACGAGGCTGAAGTGGGAGGCAGGTGAGGTGGGCGGATCTTCTCAGCCATCAGTTGCTCCTTGATCTTGTTAATCAGGACCAGGTTATCCAGCTGTGAGTAAGAGAGGAGAGGAGCTGGGGGTTGGGGGGCTGGGACAGGCACTGACCTCCTTCCCAAGCCACCAGGCCACCCGCACCCGACCCCACAAGGAACCTCGTTGCACAGGCTACTGGGTATAGGGAGGGAGGCTGGTCTTACCTGACTAGGCATGGTGGGAGGAGGGGGCCAGAAGTAGGGATTGTTAAATCGAGGCTCGGCCATCCTGCAGGGAGAGAGTGACTGTCACAGAAAAGAGAGCCCTTTGCACTGGCTGGAAATGAGCTCCCTATCTGGGATCCCTGCCCTTGTGGGATCCACATCCTGTAACAGGGCAGGTCTCCAAACAGGTCCAGGAAACATGCTTCCAAGCCAAAATGTCTGGAACTCAGCATCTCCCTCTAGGGGGCAAGATTCAGAGGGCAAAGGCTGCTTTCGGATCAGAGCACTCCCAGCTCCCCACCCCACTTCCATCACCTTGATGCCAGCAGACCAATTCTCATCCTCCAGAAGGACCTTAGAGTGCAGAACCCACCCATGGACCATGGGTTCCACACAGACAAACTGAGGAGGAGTCCTGAGGGAAACTCCGTAAATGCCCCACCCCTGCCTCCTGGAGTGCAAACATCCTCACTAGGACAAGGGGCAAAGTGGTCATCAGATAGTCTTTCTGAAGGGCAATTTGGCAGATTTCTGAAGATCCAAATAGTTTGATCCAGGAAATTGTACTTCTGGAAAGTTCTTTTCTAGAAACAAGCAAAGAGACATGTACAACATCTCTACTCCCTAAAAGGACATGTGTCAGAACACTGTACTTAGGGCAGGGGGTGGGGTTGGGCATTCTGAGGCTCCTCAGCAGAAATAAATGTGTGACTGTCTGGAGGCCTCATCTCTGGCAAAGTCTGTGGCAGGTCTGTGTGTCTAGAAAGCATTTAAATCAGGACAGTATGAAGGACAGACTTTGGGAGATACTAGAAGTGCCTTACAGGGGCCCTGCTGCACAGGGACTTAGTGGGATAGATAGCCCACTAAGTCTCCCTAACAGATTTCCCCTATTTATCGCTCTTCCCGCACTTACTAGCTAAATGTCTCACTGGTAATGTTGATTAAATGCAACTGTTTATTTTGACAGACAAGTTTAAAAGACGTGTCTTCAATCTCTTTTCCTGGTCCTATAAACCTGAGAAGCCCCTACTGTAATGTCAGGAGAAAACTTTCAATAGGGACATGACTGAATCGCAGCATTTAAGAAAGGCATTTTATGTACATTATCTCTTGTGATCTTTACATGAAAAGCAGAGACAGGAAGCATTTTATTTTCTGCATGAAGAAACCGAGGCTTGGAGAAAAGAGAAGTGACCTGTCCAAGATCACAGTGGTAGGGTACCAGAATCAAGACTAGAATAATAGAGAAGCTCAAGCCTGTTCCTCTGGGGAATTTGTTTTGCAAACCCTAGGCCTCAGTTCAGCAAATACCTACATGGAAATGATACTTCACTACCTACATGCAAAAACCTTTGCCTCTCACTCCCAGCTTGGGGTCAGGTTGGGTCTAAGTCTGGCCAGGCTGGGAGGCAGAACACCCTCCTTTGGGCAGTAGGGGGGGGAGCCCGACCTGCTAACAGCTCTCCTGCCACAGACAACAAACTGAATTTCCCTCTGCTCATCCACCCTAGTCCAAGAAGCACTTCCTGCCCATTCCATACCCCTGGGGGATTCTCTCTTCTCAAAACAAACAAAAAAAACAAAAAAACAAAAAAAAAAACCCTTCAAGACAACAGTATCAGTCAAGAGAACTGTTTACCAATTTTGTACCAGGCATGCTGACCTGAAACACCCACTCTTACCACTCCCATTTTACAAGTGAAGAAACTGAAGTTCAGAGAGATGAAGTGACTTAGTCAAGGTGGGTCAGCAGAGCTGAAATTCCCACTCAAATCTGTCTGGCTAATCAGCACCTTAGCTGTCCAGGAGGACAAGACATCCTGACTGTAGGCTTATAAGCATGCCCTGTCTTAAAATAGCATGGCCATGGCCCCTTGTAGGGGGTAGTGGGTGGCATCTGCTTGCCCAATAGCCTCAGGATCTGTCCCCATCTTGCACCTATGTACCAAGAAAGGCAATAAAGGGACTAGCAATAAAGCCGGGATGAGGAGGCTCTGGGGCAGTCTTAAAGAGCCCTAGGAGGGGCCAGGCAGTGGTGCATCTGGTTGAGCGCGTGCACATGTTACAGTGCACAAGGACCTGGGTTTGGGCCCCAGTCCCTACCTGCAGGGGGAAAGCTTCACAAGTGAAGCAGAGCTACAGGTATCTCTCTCACTCTCTCTCCTTCTCTATCACTCCCTTCCCTCTAATTTTCTGACTGCCTCTATTCAATAAATAAATAAAGATACTAAAAAATAAAAGAGCCCTAGGAATGGGATACACCTGTCTCCTTTGTCTGGCCCAGAGATTATACACAATATGGGCAGCATGTCAGAATGAACATTTTAAGGAATAATAATCAGAATTATTTGAAAGACAGTCCCACATGGTTATCCATCACTGGGGACCCTTCCGAACTCACTGCTGTTCTCGCCAGTGCAGGGGCCAGACAGCCTTCACTGTCATCTCACTCAAGAAGCAGCCAGGGCACCAAGAGGCAGGCACTTTGCTCCAGGTAGCTGGGACCTGGAGAGGAGAGAGCTGTGCTGCGATGATGAGCCTCAGCTCCAAATCTCAGTTTCCTTCATCTATAAAATGGGGTGAAGCAGGCTTTTCAGCCTTGTTCTAGCCCTGGCACAGAACTAGCCACTGCACCCAGCTGTCCCTCAGACTATCCTGGGGAAACTGTCCCCTCCTCCTCTTCGGCTCAGGAAACCACAGGGAAGAAGGTGGCGTGCCTGGACTCTCGCAGCTGAGAAAAATCACCTTCTGCCGCCCCTCATGCAGGGTGGACAGGTAGGTCCACAACAGGGAAAGGTCCTTCCTGGGCCACTTAATCTGATATCCATGTCACCTGCCTAATTTCTCTGTGTCCTTCACCAGCTGGCCCTAAGTAATTTGATGATTGTCTGCATCCATACATGAGTATTTGCTGAGCTCCCACCGAGGGTCAGGCACACTGTTAGGTGTGCTTCAAGAATATCTCATGAGGGAGTCGGGCTGTAGCACAGTGGGTTAAGCACACGTGGTGCAAAGCGCAAGGACTGGCGTAAGGATCCTGGTTCGAGCCCCCGGCTCCCCATCTGCAGGGGAGTCACTTCACAGGTGGTGAAGCAGGTCTGCAGGTGTCTTTTTCTTTGCCCCTCTGTCTTCCCCTCCTCTCTCCATTTCTCTCTGTCCTATCCAACAACAACAACAAGAAGAATAACTACAACAATAAAACAACAAGGGCAACAAAAGGGAATAAATAAATAAATCTTAAAAAAAAAAAGAGAATATCTCATGTGACCCCAACAGATCTGTAAGGTTTAGTCATCTGTGCAACCCTGGGCCTGTAAGGCATGGGAGGGGTCATGGCAAGAGGTGAGGGTGAAGCTGACCAGGGTCAGGCTAAGCCAATCAGGTCTTGTCTTGAGAGGAATTTTTGAGAAGGAGAGAGACTGATGAGGTCTTTGCTTAGGACAGGCTGCCCACCATGCTGCAGTCTTAGAAGTTCTCTAGACACTGAAATAGACAGACACGGTCACAGGGACATGCAAACAGATAACACTAAACTGGGACACACGTGACAGATGCAGACCCATGGCCCTAAATATGGATAGGGACACAGCAACTCCCATGAGCAGGAAACCACCCCAAGCCACCAGATGTGGCAAGTGGGCACTGTGTAGAAGTGAGCACCATGGCCCCCCAGGAATGCCCATACCTGGAATGTGGCATACCCCACACCACCCTTCGCCCCACCACCCCAGACCAACCACCTTCATTGGCAGATTCCAATCTGGAATCACAGGCTCCTTACCTAGAGTGTCCTTTCCCACTTGGTGAACTTCTACTCATCCTTCAAGACCCAGCTCTCAAGTGTTCCCTCTTCTACGAAGCTTTCCCTGAACCCCCAGTCAGTCACTTCCTCTGTGTTCCCAACAGCACCTTGTATATGGGAATAACAACAACAACAACAATAATCAAGTGGCAGTTACTGTAGATTTCAACACCTACTTGGTAAATGCCAGGCACTATGCTGAGTATGGCATATGCATCATGTCACAGAACCATCCCAGTGACCCTGAAAGATGTGCACTTAACAGAAGAGGAAGCTGCAGCTCAGAAAGGTCACTGGCCTGCCCAAAGCCACACAGTGAACAAGTGATGGAGTTCAGATACCACCCAGGCCTGGTCCAGTCCAACGCGGCTGGCCACAGCTCAGTGTGGTTATGTTTCCCTGGGAGACCTACTCACAAAACTGTGTGCTCATTATAGGTAGAGCTGTTGTCATTCATATCTGCCACACCAGCACCTTGTGGAAGGGGAGCTCTGCAATAATACTAACAGTTAAGTTTGCTTGAGTGCTTAACGGGCCTCTCATAACCATTATTTTACTGTTGCAATGGCCCCATTATACAGGGGAGAAACTGAGGTGCAGAGAGGTTAAGCAACTTGTCTGAGGTCACAGAAGTGTCTGGATTTGAAACCAGTTCTGTCCATCACCCTGTCCTTGGAGGATGGCCTCTAAGGCCAGCCTAGCAAGCTCCATGAAAGGAGGATTAGAGAAGGGGCACAGAAGAGGAATGTACCAGGTGCCTGCCCCTACCAGCTGGGGAAACTCAGACCTAGACAGACATAAAGGACAGAATGAGGAGCCTATGATGGAACATGACTAGCTCTGTCCAGTGTGTGTGTGTGTGTGTGTGTGTGTGTCTGTGTGTGTCGCAGGCCTGAAGTTAAATTACTTATGTCCCAGTGTGTGTGTGCGTGTGTGTGTCGCAGGCCTGAAGTTAAATTACTTATGTCCCAGTGTGTGTGTGTCGCAGGCCTGAAGTTAAACTACTTATGTCCCAGTGTGTGTGTGCGTGTGTGTGTCTCAAAGGCCTGAAGTTAAACTACTAATGTCCCACCCCAGCCAGCCCCAGCCCCAGCTCCAGCTCCAGCCCCAGCCCCAGCCCCAGCCCCAGCCCCAGCCCCAGCCCATCCCACAAGGTTTTCAACAATGACATTTGCCCAGACCCTGTGACTTCAGGGGAACTAGCTCCCAACAAAGCAAATGGGAGAGAGCAAGACCCAAAACTCTCTGGACACTATGATTACAAGGAAGCAAAAATAAAAATCTGCGTCAGAAAAAGCAAGCTGCAGGGAACCACGCCCAGAGGGAGCCTGGGAGTGCTGGGGGAGGCGGCTGGAGCAGATCTGCTTTTTTGTCTTTGTTTCTCTGATTTCCAGATTCTCTATACTGTCGTTCAGTTGCTTTTGTAATGAAAACAATAAATTTATTCATTAAAGAATGAAAGTGGCTGGTAGCAGGGGAGAAGGGAACAGATGGAGGGTCGGGAAGCATGGAGGAACAGGGGGGAGAGGTCAGGACTAGCCAATCGTGGGCACTCAGCTGACCACTGCATACCAGGCCTTGCCCAGTCCCCATCCTCCAGGCACACAGGATCTGGGTGACGGTGGCAGATGTTAGCAAGAGTAGCTGGCAGAGATGACATTCCACCTGCAATCTGAAGTGAGTTGGGATTCCACCGTGCGGGGGGGGGGGGGGGGGAGAAGAACATCTCTACCACCCTCTGGGTTCTCATCTGGCCGTTCTTCAGCTTTGTTATAGCTTCCCCAACTTTACCCACATGCCCTAATCTAGTCTCATTGCAGCTAGCTTGGCTATTTCTAAAATATGAATCAAGGGGCTAGGTGGTAGCATACATGTTGCCATGTGCAAGGACTCAGGTTCAAGTCCCCAGTCCCCACCTATGGGGGAGGAGAAGCTGCACAAATGGTGAAGCAGTGTCTTTCGCCCTCCCCCTCCCCTCTCAATTTCTCACTGTCCTATCAATTAATATGAAAGGGAAAAATATGAATCAGGTTGCAACTCCCCTTGTATTATTTTGTAAAGTCTTCTACAGCACCCTACCTTCCTTCCAGACAAGGGTTAGATTCCTTAGGCCTTAGACATCTAGTCCTTGATGAACTCTATGGCCTCACTGACTGTTCCCACATATATATATATTTTTTTTTTCTTTTTGTTGCCCTTGTTGTTTTTATTATTGTTGTAGTTATTCTTGTTGTTGGACAGGACAGAGAAATGGTGAGAGGAGGGGAAGACAGAGAAGGGGAGAGAAAGAGAGATGCTTGCAGATCTGCTTCACTGCCTGTGAAGCCACTCCCCTGCAGGTGGGGAGCCGGGGGCTCAACCTGGGATCCTCATGCCAGTCCTTGTACTTCACGCCATGTGCGCTTAACCCTTTGCGCTACCGCCCAACTCCCTGTTCCAGACTTCTGATCTGCTCTGCTACAGTCCTCATTTCCCTTATCACATCCTCACCCCCAGTAAGACTGCATCTCCCTATGTCTCTAAGCCCTCCCTCCCCATGTCACTGGTTAACTCCAATTGTCTACCTCTCAGGCTTCAGGTTACAGGCTAATTCCTCCTGAAAGCCCCCTAGATTATACTGGGTGTCTATCCTCTCTGCACCCTTTGTGCCCTGTGCTTCCATCATCATAGCACTTGTCACTCTTCTCTGCTCATCCATCTCTGATATTGGACAGGCACTCTGTCAGGACACGATGGCTGAGTCATTTACCTTTTAATCCCTGTACAGTAAATACTCTAAATGGCTAGATGAATGAAAATTCAAGGTAGAGGGAACTGAAAGGGTCATGGCCTGAAGATAAGACCCCTCCCACTTCCTCTTCACTCCCTCCACCCACTCTGACACTATACTGTCTCCTGTGTTACTTGTTTCCCGTTTCCTGTATCTAAGGCCTATCTTCCTAATTGATCTGAGAAGGGTCTTATGTGTGCTCTGCAATGAAAAGCAGACCAAAAGGATATTACCAGCTAATAAACACAGAAAATGGCTCTGCTTCTGTAGCAGTGAAAATTAAATGAACTTGACCTGTTAAAGTAGAAAAAAAAAAAAAAAGGAAGGTGACGGAGATAGTATAATGGTTATGAAAAGAGTGCTAGTGCCTGAGGCTCTAAAATAAAATTCCAGGTTCAATCCCTTGAACCACCATAAACCAGAACTGAGCTGTGCTCTGGTAAAAATAATTAATTAATTAATTTAAAAGGAAATGACAATACCCAGTGCTGGTGAGGGTAACATTAGAGTACTCATGCTTTGTGGACAGAAATATAAACTGGAACAGTAATTTCTATAAAGAAAGCAATATGGCAATCATGCATTATGAGTTCTAAAACTCTGAGATCTCCTGGCTTACTGGTCCCAGTTTTGGTCATCTATCTCTAGACAATAAGTCAAATATACAGGTTTATGCACAAAGTTATTTGCTTCAGTGTTTTTTTTTTTCTCCACAACCATTCCAACAAAACCCTGAAACAATTAACATTTTAAAAAGGATGATAGCAGGGCGATAGCAGGAGTTGGTCGGTATCACAGAGGGTTAAGGCAAACACTAGAAGAACAGAGGGTTAAGCGCAGGTGGCGCAAAGCACAAAGATCGGCATAATGATTCTGGTTTGAGGCCAGGCTCCCCACCTGCAGGGGAGTCGCTTCACAAGCAGTGAAGCAGGTCTGCAGGTGTCTATCTTTCTCTTCCCCTCTCTGTCTTCCCCTCCTCTCTCCATTTCTCTCTGTCCTATCCAACAACGACAACAACAATAATAACTACAACAATAAAACAATAAGGGCAACAAAAAGAAATAAATATTTTTTTAAAAAGGGTCATAGCTGGGGGTTGGGCAGTAGCGCACCGGGTTAAGAGCAGATGGCGCAAGTGCAAGAACCAGAGTAAGGATACCAGTTCGAGCCCCCAGCTTCCCACTTGCAGGGGAGTCGATACACAGCCAGTGAAGCAGGTCTGCAGGTGTCTCTCTTTCTCTCCCCCTCTCTGTCTTCCCCTCCTCTCTGTCCTATCCAACAACAACGATAATAACCACAGCAACGGTAAAAAAAACAAGGGCAACAAAAGGGAAAAAATTTTTTTTTAATTTTAAAAAGGGAGTCAGTCAGGCAGTAGCGCAGTGGGTTAAGCGCACGTGGTGTAAAGCGTAAGGACTGGCAGAAGGATCCCGGTTTGAACCAGGCGTCGCTTCACAGGCGGTGAAGCAGGTCTGCCGGTGTGGTGTCTGTCTTTCTCTCTCCTTCTCTGTCTTCCCCTCCTCTCTCCATTTCTCTTTGTCCTATCTAACAATGACAACAACAATAATAACTACAACAATAAAACCACAAGGGCAACAAAAGGGAAAACAAATAAATACTTTAAAATTTTTTTAAAAAGAAATCATTAAAAAAAAAGGGTGATAGCTCTAAATTACGTTTACACAGTGACGGAACCTATAGTCAGTTATTAACAGTCAGTGCTTACTGGCTTTGTGATGACTCATTTAACACATTAACCTTACAAGGAATGGGGGGGGGGGCACAGAATGAGTAGGTGACTGGCCCAAAGTCAAGCAGTTTGCATACAGTTTGAAGTCAGAAAACCAGACTTAGGAGCCCATTCTTTCCACCCTGACTACATCAGTTAGAAAACAGGATTAAAACCACCCTACAGTTTAAAAAAAAAAATACTCATGATGCAACTTTAGGGGCGAGAAGAAGATGAGGGAAGATTTTAGAAAGCATATGTATAGACAGAGCAGGACTAGCTATATAAAAACTGGGTGCTAAGAGGGGGAAAAAAAAGAAACACCAAAATGCTAACAATGGTGATGTTTCAGGCATGAGGTAAGAGATAGATGAGAGTTTCAATTTATTTCATTCCCTGTTCTTGGACTTTTCTGCAGAGCAGTAACCTGCTTTGTCTTTCTTTTTTTAAAGATTTTATTTATTTGTTCATGAAGAATGATAGGCAGAGAGAGAGAGAGAAGGAGAGAAGGAGAGAGAGAAGGAGAGAGAGAAGGAGAGAGAGAGAGAGAACCAGATATCACTCTGGTACATGTGCTGTGGGGGACTGAACTCCAGACCTCATGCTTGAGAGTCCAACACTTTATCCACTGTGCTGCTTCCTGAATAACTCTTTCTTTCTTTTTAATTGCTACCAGGGTTGTGGCTGGAGCTTGGTACCTGCATGGCAAGTCCCAACACTTCCATTTTTCCTTTTATAAAAAAAATTTATTTAGGGAGTCGGGCGGTGGCCCAGTGGGTTAAGCGCATGTGGTGTGAAGCACAAGAACCAGCGTAAGGATCCTGGTTCAAGCCCCTGGCTCCCCATCTGCAGGGGAGTCACTTCACAGGCGGTGAAGCAGGTCTGCAGGTGTCTATCTTTCTCTCCCCCTCTCTGTCTTCCCCTTCTCTCTCCATTTCTCTCTGTCTTATCTAACAATGACAACATCAATAACAACAACAATAATAACTACAACAACAATAAAAAAAACAAGGGCAACAAAAGGGAAAATAAATAAATAAATAATTTTTAAAAAATTTATTTAACTTTACAGGACAGAGAGAAATTGAGAGGAAAAGGGATAGAGAAAGAGGCAGAGAAAGACACTGTAGCTCTGCTTTACTGTTCTAAAAGCCTCCCCTGAATGTGGAGACAAGAGGCTTGAACCCAGGTCCCTGTGAGTGGTAGCGTGCACGCTACCAACTGTGCCACTGCCTGGCTCGTTACCTGCCTTTTAAAGGAATATTTGTAATAAGGGTCCAGGCAGTGACACACTCAGTTCAGAGCACATATTACCACGCACAAGGACCAGCGTTCAAGCCCTCGCTTCCCACCTGCAGGGGGGAAGCTTCATGAGCAGTGAAGAAAGCATAAATGGAAAGAAAAAAACAGTGGGGAAAATCAACTGAACAAGGTGGATTCATAATGCCAACACCATATCCCAATGATAACCCTGGTGGCAAAACCAGAAGGAAACACATGCACACACAACTAAAAGCTAAAGAATCAGCAAGCTTGGGCCAAACTAGACACCCCCACCCATGACCCCACTAGGATCTAGCTTCAGATGTTACAGGTTTGGGTAACATCTGAAGAAGAGAGGGGCTCAGAGAGGGTTGGGGACTCCCTCAAAGGACCAAAGCAACATTTGAGACCCACCTGGGAACCCGTCAGGAGTGCAGCAGCCTAACTCCCCATACAATTCACCCCACCAGACTATCCCATAATCTCTCTCTCCAGCCTCATACCACCACCAGTTGCCACCAAGCCTCTACACGTGCTTAACCCTCCTATCAGGGAGCAACAAGGGTTTCCCTAGCTGGAACCCTGTGAGGTTCGCTTCAACTATTACAAGCCAGTGCAGGTATCCAGGCCTCAGGGAAACCTTCCTGTTCCACATGCCCAGGTTCTATCTGCAGCGGCTCCCTCTGAGTTTCTATGGCTTCGTGGGTTCCCCTGCTGAAGCATTGACCCTGCAGTCCTTAAATGGCCTGCTTGCTTATCTGACAGGCCCCTGAGCAGTCGTGAGTTCCCTGCAACCAGGGTTTACATCTGCTTCTTGGTTACAGCCCCAACTTGGCCCCACAGCTCACCTGGCTGGCCCTTCCTTCAGGTCTCAGGTAAAAAGTTTACTCTCTAACCTTCTCCCTACTCGGAACTGGGTCCTCTTCTTAAAACTCCTCAGAGACCCCCACATTCTCTCCATACCACCTTTGTCACGTTCCTGCCATGACCCCTGAGGACAAGGGGCCATCACTACAGCAAAGCTGCCGGCATACAGTAAGTGCTCAGTACCTACTCCACGCTGGGTGCTCAGTAAGATGTAACTGAACATCAGTGATGGGGGCAGCGAACTGTTCACATGCACCTTGGAGGCTGACGAGTTGGCAGGAAAGTAAGGGTGGAGAGACAGGAGCAGTGTGTGTGCAAAGGCAAGAAGACTGCTAGTTTCCCAGGAGAACAAAGGTTTCTTAAACATAACCCCCATTCCCACCCTAGAGGCACCAAGTAACTACTGGGCAAGGAGACTGGAGTTCCTGGGAAGATGAGGTCCTCCCATGGAGAGATGAAGGAAATGAAGATTTCACAAAGGGGTGACCTGCTGCTGGGGACTGGGGCATGCAGAGGCCAGGAAAGGGCAGGGCAAGTGGGGAGAACAGCAAGTACAAAGGCCCTAAGGCAGGAAAGCACACTGTCTTGTACTTGGTCTGGGTGGCGAGAGTGCCGTTCACACAGGGTTAGAGTTATATCCAGCCTATGGTGCCTGGAGATAAGCCCCTGTGAGGTCCTGAGTAGGGAAGGCCCTAGTCAAAATTTGCAGGAGGTAGGTCTTTACAGGACCAGAAGGACAGGCAAGAGAAAGAATTAACAGAAAGAACTTCTCGGCTCCCTGAGACCCCCATGTGCTCAAAGTTTGCTTCCCATGACCCCTCTGCCCTCCCTGTGCCCCCACTCTGAGAAACCCAGAGTCCCCTGTCCCAGCTGCTCCATTCCCCCCCCAGCCCCACCCCCAAGATCCAGGCTGGAAACTTCCTGTGAGGAGACATGCTCCCGAGGGTCCTGGATCCAATTAGGCCGGGTTTCCGTAGGGGGGTGGGAAAAGTTGTTTTTATTGTGGTGGGGCTGATCACAGCAGAAGGGGGCCTTGGCCAGAGGGAGCTGAGGCGCTATCCCCTCCCTTCCCTGGGTCTCCCCTCCTCCACTCCCAGATAGTCAGGGCTGAGGCCCTCTCTGACAGCCTCAGTGGCCTCACTTAGAGAATGGGCCACGGACACCCTTCACAGGGCTGAGAGAATGTTCTGTAGGCTTTGAACACATGCTTTTCTCTACTGCCGCTCCCTCTGGGACCTCCAGTTCCCATCCCCATAGGGAATTCCTTCTGCCAGCAAGAAATAGCAATACCAACCAGGTAGAATACCTGCTATGCATAATGTCCTGGGTTCAAGCCCCCAGCACCACACATGCGAGCAGCAAGAAAGTTCCATGAACCATGAAGTAGTGCTGTGTGTCTCTTTTCTCTCTCTATTTCTCTCTCAGAAAAATAATGAATGAAAAATTGGGCCTGGGAGGCTTCTCAAGGCACTAGGTTCATTTTCCCACTGCCGCATTAAATTAATAATAATAATGGTTACTGAGCACTTATTCCAGGCCAGGCACCGCTGGATGTTTTTACAAGCATTTCTGACTCAGGCTCCTAAAGACCCTGTGAGGCAGATGCTGCGAACATTTCAAAATATAGCACACATTCAGAAAGATGCTTAGAACATAAACTGCTTAATGGCTTATTATAAAGTGTGCCTCCTGGGTTCCCAAGAAGCCCTCACCCTTTGTCTAGTGTAATCACAGCCCCCAAAGGTCCTACCCTCCTGAATGCTACGGTAGTCTCTTCCTAGTCTGGGGCAAGAGGAGGTTCAGAGAAGTATGTAGCCAGCCCAAGCACATGCAGCCAGTAAGGACAGAAGGAGCTGGAAGTCTGCACTGCAGGCAATGTGGTAACTCAGGGGCTACACATACAGTTTCCCAGGGGTAGGGGGTGGTGTACCCAAAAGAGAACACAAGTTACATGTGCAGGAGCTGAGGTTCAAGTCACTGGTCACCCACTCCCCCCTCACTTCACCAGTAGTGGAGCAGTGCTAGCTCTCTCTCTCTCTCTCTCCTATCAAAAAGAAAACAAAAGGGGGGGGGAGAAAGAAAAGGAAAAAGAAAAATGGCTACCAGGAAACAGTGGGGCCATGCAAGCACTGAGCCCCAGTGATAACCCTGGTAGCAAAATAAAATTATATATATAATTTTTACCCCTTGATAGAAGGTCGAGTTCAGGCCCTTGGGATCATTACCAAACTGGAGTGGGGAGTGATAATGGTAATAATACTTTCCATACCTCTACTGTGAGGGTTAAATGAATTAATACTATGAAGTCTTTAGAATCATGTCCAGACACTCTATGTTCAGTAGTTGTAGCTCCTGTTTCATTTTTAGGCTCTCTCAGGCATAAAGTCTTTCTCCACATTGCAGAGAGCTACATGAAAACCTGACTAACGGGAGACATCGATGTGACAGGGCACAGACTGGGGGTGCAGCAATTCTGGGAGCCTCACAGGGCCCACAGCAGCTGCTCTGTTGACTAGCGGTGGACCATGTCTGGGTCTAACTCAGAACAGGAGGGTCAGCTGTTGAACCCCAGCTCCAATCTGGCCCCTACAAGTTTTCTAGATAGATTACAGGAGTATAGGACTGGCAGCCCCTGGCAGGGGGTCA
This sequence comes from Erinaceus europaeus, assembly GCF_950295315.1. NCBI lineage: Eukaryota > Metazoa > Chordata > Mammalia > Eulipotyphla > Erinaceidae > Erinaceus > Erinaceus europaeus. The sequence continues at coordinate 49,742,938 of NC_080174.1, read as the reverse complement.
TAATGCTGTATTTCAGGACCTCTGGGGCAGAAGCCAGCAGACAAAAGGGGCTCTGAGCAGAGCCAGACAGTAAAGGGGGGGGGGTTTGGGATACTCCTGGGGGTGGGGCTGAACATGAGGGTTAACAGGCAATGGAATACTTGCTGTAGGCCCTGCCAGACCAGGACCCAACCACCTCACCTCTTACACCCTCCCCAGGTCTCTGGACTATCACCTTCTCATTGTTCCTTGGCATCTTACCCCAGTGCCTCCATCCAAGCTGTTCCCTCAGCTGGAAAAGTTCAGGCCACATTTCAGATATCACTTTCTCCCAGAAGACATCTACCCACACACCCCAACCACACACACACACACACACACACACACACACACACACTCACACACACTCATACCACACTGCTCACTGAAATATATTTAAAAGCCTGAAGCTAAGGGAACCCTCATCACTGCAAAGTAGTGATAGCTCTTGTAACCACATCATTTATACAGTCTTAGATATAATGACTGTCTTCCTCACCAGGGCAGAAGCTCCATCAGTTTGCCTCACCCCTAGCCCCAGCATCTAGCAAACAGTAAATGCTCAAGAAACACATCTCACTGCTGCCAGCAGAAAAGAGTGCGAGTGTGCATGAGGGTTCATTGGCAAGGCCCATACGGTGTGAATGACTGTGTGCATATGAGATGTACTTGTGCTGGGAAACAGCCTCTGTTAGAGAATAGGCTACGTGTTACTGACAAGTGGGGTGTGGATCAGGAGTGTGGAAGCCCAAGAGCCCGCACATAGCTGTGTACACTGTGCTCTGGGGCTGCTTGGCCTCAGGGAGTTCACAGCTCAGAGGGGAGAAAGGGCACTGAGTCATACTGTGGACAGCAGGTGGCAACCTGTGTGCACCTGTGATGTCTGTGTCATGTGTGAATGCGAACGTTAGCAGACACATGCCCTGTGCTGCTGACCCAGTTCAGGGTATCTCATGTGGTGTTCCTAAAATAGCAGTGGAACACCCCAAGTTAGGAAAGGAGAAGCACAGAGTGGAAGTAGTGGAATGGTCATGGTTGGTTACATGAACAAGTATGAGTGCATTGTCTGGGGAGTATATCCTCCTCTCACAGGACCCCAGAACTTCAAATGGCTAGCCTATCCCTTCAATGAATCTGGAGCCTTTTCTCAAAGCTCACAGAAGGCCCCCTTATGGTGAGCATTCTCCTCGAGGACATCATGTGGTCATGTGGATGAGGCAGGCAAAAGGCAGGGTGCTCTGGGTGCCAAGATCAAACCACTCAGCCTTCCCTACACACCTTATTCACTAAAGACAACAGCTGGCCCCATCCTCAAATCCCACTCAACATCCAAAGCCAGGCCCAGTCCTAGGTTCCAAGAAGTCACCCCTATGATCCCCAGCCACCACACCACTTCCCCAATCCCATCCAAGTGTCAGGTGCAGCACTGGGTCCTCACACTACCATGTCCCTCGTCACAGCAGCATGTGCGTCCAGGGTTGTCACCCCCACTGCAGAGGAGAGGCAACCCATACTACAAAGGAAGTAGCTTCCCAGCGTGGGTCACTCCTGCCTGTGCTCCCTGATGCATTCACTGTAGCAGTTTGTGGGCATGTGGGAAGCAGAAAACCTCCTAGGCAGTGTACCAGGAGCCATGCAAGGCCTTGGACAAGGTCAAGTCTTCTCTTGTCCCACTTTAGTTTCCCCAGTGGGCAAAAAGAGGTCTGACTGGATGATCTCTACAATTAGTGCATGGCTTCAGATCTCAGATGATGCTCCAAGGATTGTGTATATAAGCACTATCAGATATAGACTTTCTTGAAGCTACATGGTGAGATAATTATCTGCTTTCTCCGAATATCTCAAGCTTGTCTGGCAAATACCTAGTACAGTGCTACAGAGATAGAAGAACTCTGGATGCACCCTTTATACACTCATTCCTTCATTCCCTCATGCATTCAACACAGTGCACTAAAGCTGCCTATCCTCAAGGAGCTTACATTTCAGAAGGGAGAAAGAGTCCACAGTAGTCATGAAATCACAAGGTCAAAAGTCACTGGGTATCCATCTCTCTAACATCACTTCCCTGGCATTATTCACAGGGCAGGTGCATCACTCTACATTTTGTAAAGAATAATCTTGCTAGAAATTATAACCGTCCAACTAGGTGAAGATGGCAGGGCTGGGGAGGAGGGAGTTCCTGCCCATTCTAGTGAGATCAGAGGCCCTTTTGTCTAGAATGTGGAAAGGGAATTCCCACTTGGTACAGGGATTGGCTGACTGGGCTTCCTTTGCACAGTTTTGGGATTCTAAGGTGTCCCAGAGTTCTGGGTTTAATCCTACAAAACTCCTGATGAGTTCCATGGACTAGGACAACTTACCTAATCTCTCTGCCTCAGTTTCCTCATCTGTAAATGGGAGCACTGACAAAAAAATAAAAGGATTAAATACATTAATATTTATAAAGCCTTTTAAACACAGGCTGGCGCAAAGCAAGTACTCTGGGCCACTAAGTAAGTAAAGCAGTGAAAGTCCCCTTTGTAGTTCTAAATCCCAGACTGGATCATGCTAAGACCCCAAGTATCAAAGGCTCTCAGGTGCAAAAGCTTCTCAACTGCTAAGATTCTGAGATTGGAAGAGACTGGATTCTTAGATCCCATGATTTAATCATCTCATTATTTCCTAACAACTGCCCCGAGCCTCCCGGGAGAGGAGAGGACAAAGCTCAGTATCACTTCATCTCCCAGGCGCTGCCTGGCAGCCAAGGACGCCACACCTGGGCTCACTCCACACAAAAGCCTCAAGCTACACCATACTGGAACTACCATCCACTGGCCTGCATAGGACTTCAGCATGATCCGCCAGTATAGACAGCCACGAACCACACGTAAACAAGTAAGAGTTTCAGAAACTGACAGGAGCTGCAAAAGGAGATGAAGAGGAACTGACATAACAGAGAGAGAGAGAGAGACTGGTAAGCAATCACAGAGCTAGTAGCTGGGGAAGCCCATCTGAGGAGGTGACATCTGAGTCAAAACCTGTGAAATAAGAAGGCATCAGCCAATGCAAACATTTGGGGAACAACATTGGGGGATGTACAAAGGTCCTGCCAACAAGATCTGTAAATCTGAGGCACAGAAAGAAGCCCATGTATCTGAGGATGGAGAGACTGTGGGAGTGAGAGAAGGGTGGCGAGTAGGGGAAAGAGGGTATGTGTGGAGGGAGGAGCTGTGGTTGAGTGGTGAGCAGGTGAAGGGACTGCAGTGGGCTCACAATGACTTTGGGCTCTATTCTTCTACATGCCTAGGAAGCACTGGTTTCAATCAGGAAACAGGAAGGCATAATAGGTCTTTCAAAGATCCCAGATCATTTGATGCATTCTGGTGAAAAAACCAGCAATGCACCAAACAAGAAACCCCAAATTGCAAATGGAATTTGATCTCAAGACCCAGATCCACCATCATTATAGTCTATACAGCAGCTCCTCTGGCTTATTTTAACCCTCTTCTTTTTAAGACATCTTCCTTGAGAACACATGTAGACACTCTGGCTAGTGCTTTCCCCGCCTGCAACCTCACACCTTCCCTGTTGACTTCAGAGTCATGGAGAACTACACCTGTATCTCACAGGGCTGTCCAACTGGAATCGGGAATTGGATGGATGCATGGATGGTTGGATGGATGACTGAAATGATTAACCAATAAACTAATAAATGTACAACGAAAGAATAAAGAAATAATTTGGTAAACCAGTGAATGAATAAACTAACTGATGGGAGGACAAAGGAAGAGAGGAAAGAAGGAAGGAAGGATTCACTTTACAGAGAGGCAGAACAGGGTTAGCATTATCTGCCCAGAGAAAAGCTGGGGGCAAGCTAGGGTCAGACCCCACTCACAATTCACACATATATCACCCATCTGGGACCATATTAACTTCATTCCCTAAGACAGCAGCTAGACTATATCTTAGCTGCTGAGTCAAAACCATGCCTCCACCAAATATTGACTATAGTCCCACGACCATTAGCAACAGCGACAGTAATCACTGCTGTTAACAGCAATAACTGTTCTCCAGACCCAGTGGAACCCAGCTGTGGGAGATTGGTTCACTCCACCTCTGAGTGTCTCAGAAGAATGGAGACTGGAGATCACGGTGCTGGTCCTAGTTGGGTGACTTCAAGCCATGGGTTTCCCCTGAACCCTGATGACTTCTCAGGGTCTTTCCAGCTCTGAAATTCATTAGTGGTGGTTCTCTAGATTTTCTGCACAGTTGCTGGGTCAGCAGAGGAGACTGAGAGGCCAAAAAATAGAAGGTGGGAAAGTCCTGTTTATAAGCACCAAAGACCATTTGGGAAACGCCTGGGCAAGGCATTTGTGGCCTGAGTTTAAGCAAGCCCTCCTCTTCCACAGATCAACCTCTCCAAGTCTCAATTTCCTAAATTTTAAAGTGGCCTTAAGTACCTCCACCATGACAATTTCACTTCAACTGAGTTTCGGAGCACCTGTACAACTGAAAGGCCGATGTGATGACAATTAGACACTCCTCTATGCAAACTATCAAGTTCCATGTGCTCTGGAGAGACTCTGAAAGTAGGGGGAGGTGGGGTAGTGAAGGAAGGCATGCATGGAAGTCCCCATCTGGCCTACAGTGGAGGCCTCAGAGATGGGACCTGAACACTGGGGGCCCCGTCTCAGCTCTCCTGACTGGCAATGTGACGATGGGCAAGTCATTTCCCCTCTCTGGACTCAAGACTGTGAAAAATGCCTTGCTTGGTACTCTTTGACCAAGAAATACCAGGTTCTGCAGCCTAAATCCATGGACCTCAGCCTTCAATGATTCAGGTGGCTCCCACTGGCCCTCTTAGAGCCAGAACACAGACCAGAACATGATGTGGGGCTCCTCAGATACCTGTGCAGGGGCTCAAGGTCCAGCCAGAACAGACCTTCCCAAGCGGGGGAAAGACGAGACCCAAGCTGTCCATGAAGTTTAGATAGAGCAAGCCACCTGATCCCACTGGCCTGGCCTTCAGATCCTTCTGCAGCCTGCAGCACTAGAAGGCTCTGACCTGTCCAGCCACACACTTCAGGAACTTCACCAAAGTCCAAACTGCTCCAAACAGGAGTTTCCAGGGTTCCAGGCACAACTGGCAGAATGGGGTAAAAACACACCACAGGGGAGAAGCTCATACTGCCCACACTAGCACACCAGGCACCCGGCCACAAGACATCCTCTCCAGCTCTCCCCTCAAGCCCCACTGGGACTGAAGGCCTGCACACAGCTAAGAACTCTGGAAGAGAAAAGAAGGGGGTCATCTGCCACCAGAGGCCACCTCCTGTGGCCAAGAGGCCCACCAGGTCAGAGAAGAGGTTCTCTAGTGGCCAAACGCCAAGCACACTTGCCTGAGAGCTAGAGAGAGCTAGGGGGATTCCTGCCTACAAAGACCCCCCACACCGGCCACCCATGAAGGAGCCAAGCCCACCCCACCACACCATTCACAGCACTGTAGACTCCACTGTGCTGGAGGCTGCTGTGGAGGAGAGCCAGATTACTTCTCATTCCAGAGGTTTAGTTAGGAACCCTGGACCCACTCTGAACCTCTATATAGTTAGTCCTCTCCCCCAAATATGAGGATACAGGTGCTTACAATACTATTTTGTAGTATCTTTCAAAAGATGGTTGCTAGTTGGCACCAAAGCCCCCATCTACAAAACCTCAACAACCCCTTTGCTTTGATGAAACTGATCTCCCACCCCCTCCTAAACCCTGCAAAGGCAGTTGGCTGGGGAGACATGAGCCCCAGAACCTTTTGCCACATCTCACTGCTTTCCAAAAAAAAAAAAAGGAAAAAGCTTCAAAAAAGGGAAAAACTTTCAGAGTTAACTTTAAATTCCCAGCCCTTCCCCTTCCTCCCCCAATCGCCCAGCGGCTTCCTTTTTTTTTTTTTTCTTTAAAGTGCAATCGCATTGTGTCTCACCTCCCCCGAAAAGCTGTGGCTCTCGCCAAAGAAAAGGGGAAAAAAAAAAAGCCAACCCTTCGGGTGCCCCCTCTGCTTCCAGCCGCCTCTCCCACATTCTCAGACAGTTTTATTAAAATTTTCAGACAAAAGAAAAACAAAAATGGCAGCCTGGCTTATTTTTAAAACAGGACAGGGACGCCATATTCTGCAGATCTGCAAAAAAGGGGAGAAATCCGGCACTGGCCGCTCCACCCGGCCGGCTGCAAAGTGCGCGAACCGCGCCGTTTGCAACCCGTTTATTTGCATTAAGCTCCATGAATCATTGTTTACCGGAGAATTGCAGCAGGTTTGAATAGCCCGGCTTAAGAAAACACACACGCACACATTCTGAGACCAGAACCAGACACGCCGCCGGAGACACTTCCTACCCGGCCGCCGCCGCCGCCGCCGCTCCGGCCCCGGCCCAGGCCCCGGCCTGAGGCACAGGCGGCCCCCGGGCCTCGGAGCGCCGGGCCGGTGCTGACAGCGCCCGCGCCCCGACCCGCGCCCCCTCCCGCAACTCGACGCAACTTTCCCGCGGGCAAGCGCCCGCCGCGGCCGGGCCCGCTCCCCGCGCATCCCGGGCCCGCACGGACCTGGCTGTGCCGGCGACGGCTGAGACGCAGCCGCAGCCCCGCGCCCGGCGGCCCGAGGAGGGCCGGGCTTGGGGCTCCGGTTCCGGGCTCCGGCTCCGGCTCCGGGCTCCGGCTCGGTGCAGAGCCGCGCGCAAACCTTCCGGGTCGCCTGCTGTTCACTTCTGGGTTCTGCAAGCGTCGAGGAGGCGGCAGCGGCGGCGGCGGCGGCAGCGGCAGCGGGAGGCTGGGTCTGCAGCACCGCGCGGCCCCCGTGCGCTCCGCGAGCCCCCGCGCCAGGCGCCCGGCTCCGGGTGGTGGGGGGCCGCCTCGGGCCCCCGCCTCTCCGGCTGCGCAGCCCGTCCGGGCCCGGGGATTCCCGCGAGTAGGCAGCGCCGGGCGCGGGCGACTGCGCGAGGGGAGGGGGCCGGGGGGGCGGGCCGCGCGCTGGGGCCCCGCTGGAGCCCGGGGCCTCGTCTCGCGCTCGCCGCCGCCTAGCAAAGTTGCGCCGCGCCCCCCGCCCGCGCCGCGCCGGAGGCTGAGCCACAAAGGAACTCCTCGCCCCTCCGCCCGCCCGAGCCGCGCGGGGAGGGCACCGGCTCCCGGGCCTAGGCCAGCCCCTTCCCCAGCGCGGGGACTCCCGGGGCTCCGGAGGCCGCGGCCATTGTCCCGCCCAGGCCCGGCCGCCGACTCGCCGCCCCCTCCCCGGCGATGGCGGACTAGGGCCCTCGGCCTGGCCCAGCACCATCCAGACCTGGCAGGGCCCGCTCGGTTCCAGACTGCCTCTGGGGGGATTGGTGGGGGGGTGTAGTAGAGGGGTCTTCTTCGTAGCGAGCAGGCTGGAGGGGACCCTCCGAACAGGCCCCTACACCTGATAACCAACGATCATGCAGAAAATCCAGGCTGAGGTTTTTGTTTTTGTTTTTTTGCTTGTTTTGTTAAGATGTGGATGTGGGGTTGGGAGCCAGAAGTTTGTGCGCCCCAGGCCACCCCTCCCCGTGTAGGCTCCGGCCTTTCTGGTTTCTAGGCCCGAACCCTGCAAGGGTAGGGTCGCCAGAGGGTGTTAGCTTCTCCTCTCCCAGAGTCTAGCAGAGGTGGTACGGGCTGTCTGTCCCCCAGCTCCAGACCTCGGAGCCATCAGTGTAACTCCTCCTCCAGCCTCACCCTCCCCAGCCAATCATTCACTAAAGTCCTCGGGATTCGGCCTCCAGAGCTGTCAGCTTCCAAACTTCACTTCTACCTGAGGAGGCAGCGCTTGTCCCTGCATCGTTTCACTGCCTCAGGCTTCTGTGACACTCACAGCCAGCCAGCCTATAGATCGCAATTAATCAAGTCCGGGCCTGCCTTCAGGAGGTGCCCAGCCCCCAGGATAGGACACACATACATAAACAATCCCCTGCCAGTATTTGGTCCCTACAGGAACCTTTTCCCTAATTTAGCAAATAGTGACTGAGGGTTGTTAACAGAGGCAGTTCTGTATGGCTGGAAAAACAGCTACAAACAAGTTGGACAAAGTTCCTACCTTCATGGAGCTTCTAGTCTATGTTAATTGTGCGAGTAATTCAAGGATAGGGTCCGTATATGCTGTTTGTTTTAAGGCCCGGGTACCGAGTACAGTGCCTAGCTATGTGTGGCAGGACTTAGTTGTAATTAGAAAGCACAAGGAGAGCACAAAGACCACCACCACCCCCGCTCCAGAAATGAGGGTGTTCAAGAAAGTAGATATGAGGTGAAATGTATGGAGAAAGAAGGGATGGCTTTCCACTTTCCACAGAAATGAAGGTGACAAAAGTATTGGTGCATTGTTGAGAAATTGCATGAGATACAAATAAGTGGGAGATAAGTGACAAATCTCTCATGCAGAAAAATTAACAATAACAATAATTGCTGTATGTCGTCAAAGAGATTGGCATACGATTCTCCATCCCTTGGAGGTGGGCTGTGCATAGTGCCTTGTTCCAAAGTATACAATATGGAAAGGAGGGAGAGTACTTTACAGGGGGGAAAACTGACAATTATGATCTCAGATAGTTGATCAACAGCCACAAATCATATTGACAGTATGTGTGCCTGATATTCTGTGATGAAAAGTGACACTTTACCTTGATGGTTCTCCTTCCAATAGTCTAATCTTGTTATGAGAGAAGCATCAGATCAACTCTGATCAGGAGGCATGCTGAAAAATTACTAGTATTCCTCAAAACTGTCAAGATCATTATAAAAATATGGGAAGTCCGGGAAAGTGTAAAAGCCCAGAGGAGCCTAAGGAGACATGACAAGTAAATATAACATGGTTGCCTTACGTGGCATCCTGAAACCAGGGGAGGGGGGAGACATTAAATAAAAACTAAGGAAATCTAAACAAACTGGACTTTCACCGATAACATTTCAACAAAAATACTCAGTAGTAATTTCAATAAATTATAATATTTACTAACAGACATTACAAATAGAGGAAGCTGGGATATGAATATATGAGAGATCTATGACATCTCCTTGTTTTTTCTGCAGATCTAAAACTTAAAAAAAAAGTCTATCATGGGGCCTGGTGGTGGCATACACATTATAGTGCACAAGGACCCAGGTTCAAGCCTCTGGTCCCCACTTGCAGGGGGAAAGCTTCACAACTGGTAAAGCAGGGCGTCAGGTGTCTCTCTGTCTTTTTCCCCTCTCTACGTCACTTTCTCTTCTCAATTTCTCTCTGTCTCTACCCAATAATAAATAATAGAAATATTTTTTGAAAGTCTATCATGGGGGTTGGGTGATAGCGCAGCAGGTTAACGCACATGGCACAAAGCACAAGGACCAGCATAAAGATCCCAGTTTGAGCCCCCAGCTCCCCACCTGTGGGGGGGAGGGGTCGCTTCACAGGTGGTGAATCAGGTCTGCAGTTGTCTGTCTTTCTTGTCCCCTCTCGGTCTCCCCTCCTCTCTCGATGTCTCTCTGTCCTATCCAACAACACTAACAGCAATTACAACAATAATAATAATGAAAACAACAAGGGCAACAAAATGGGAAAAATGGCTTCCAGGAGCAGTGGATTTGTAGTGCAGGCACTGAGCCCCAGCAATAACCCTGGAGAAAAAAAAGTCTATCATAAGGGTAAAAATTCTTCTAAAAATGTACCAACTCCTGTCATTGTTATTCAAAAACATATAATACAGGGTTTGGGAGTAGTACATCTGGTTGAGTGCACAAAGATCCAGATTTGATCCCCTTCCTGAGTGGTGAAGCAGGTCTGCAGGTGTCTTTTTGTCTCCCTAATATATATATTGCTTGCTACAACATTCTAAGAGCTCAACAACATTCTAAAATCTCAACCACTGTTAATATATTATTAATCTCATCATCACTGTAATTTTTGGCACCTTAGGGCAGGACATGCAAAGGACCCAAGTCAGAGAGAAAGGGTGATTGGAGACAGAATTCTGAAGATCTTGACTATAGGGCTAGGATCCTTATTTGTGTAGAAGGATAACATGTTCTGACCTATTTCTGGCGCATGAATCGCCAGTTTAACCTAAAAAACTGTGCTCCACAGATACGGGGTGAAATGATGGGAAAGAAAGGAGGGCTTTTCAGTTTCCGGGGAAGAGTAAGCTACTGCCTCAGGTCTTGCCATAACCCTTCTAAGGCCTTTGCACAAGCTGCTCTCTCTGCCTGCGATACCTGCCTTTCTCCAGTCATCCCACTTTTCCTGGTCACGTTCAACTCATCCTTCAGGTTTTAGCTGAGACATTTCTTGGGGCCTTCTGAAGTTAATGTGGTCTGATTGAGGTCAGTGTGGGTTAAGGGGCAAGAGGCCAAAGATAAAGAGAAGACTCCCCTCTCTGCTACTGGTACCCATACCTTGGCCTTAAAGACTATTCATACTAGATGCTACTTTTCCTTCACAGAATGGACACCTGTAATTACACTGTACACCTCTGTGCCTTCAAACCTCTATACATGCTGTTCCCTCTGCCTGTTGTCCTGAGTGGTTTTCCCAATATCTTACATCTGGTGAACAGCCACTCATCAAAGCTTGGCTAAAACATCACCTCCTCTTGAAGTCATTCTAGGTCCTCTGCACGGAAAGAGTTCCTTTCCTCTGATTCCCAAGAGCACCAATATTCTCTCACTACACTGTTAGCTCAAGGTATGTGGAGCAACTATTTGCTGAATGGATGGGGAGATGATGGAGTGGAGGTCAGGTGGTGGTGCACCTGGTTGAGTGCACATGTTACAATGTGCAAGGACCCAGGTTTGAGCCCTCAGTCCCCACCTGTAGAGGGAAGGCTTTGTGAGTGGTGAAGCAGTGTTACAGGGGTCTCTGTGTCTTTCTCCCTCTCTATCACCTCCTTTCCTCTCAATTTCTGACTGTCTCTATCCAGTAAATAAATAAAGATAATACAAAAAAAAAAAAAGAAAGAAAGAAAATAAAAACAATGGAGTGGACAGCAAACCCATTCTCATCTTCTCCAATTCCTTAATCCTTATCCTCCTCCAGGAAGTCTTATGTGACTATTCCAACCCAACCCACCGACCACCCTCCATTCTCTTTAGCTTTTTATGACTTAGCCTCAATTCATACTGTTAGGTATGCAAGTCTGTCCATTAGATCAGACTCTTTGAAAAAGTAGCTATGTCTAACATGTTTTTTCCTTCACTCATTCAATAAGTATTATTTTCACCTCTCTTTTTTTTTATTAGTGGTTTGATATTAGACTTGCAGAATTGTAAGATAACAGGGTATAATTCTATACAGTTCCACCATCGGAGTTCTGTGTCCCATCCCCTCCACTGGAAACTGCAGTAGTTCTTCCAAGGTCACTGATATGGGCTGATTCTATAACAATCTATCTATATACGTATGTATATATATTTTCCTAACAGTCTTGCTTTCACTTGCTTTCTAGGTCATCCTGAAACCTATTACTACTTCCAAGTTTCTTTCCTTTTTTTTCCCTCTTCTCTTTCAGATGAGTGAAACCATGCCTGGCTTCCTCTGGTGTTTTCCAGATCTGCTTCCCTTTCTCTGGTGGTATAAAAACAATATTCTTGGTGACAAATACTTCAGGTCCTGGTGGAATACCAGGGAGTAAAGAACCCTCTGGTTTACTCCCCCTAGTGTTTACCCCTTTGAGAGTATGGACCAAAATTCTTTTGGGGGGCTCAGAAGGTGGGAGTTCTGGCTTCTGTAATTGTTTCTCCACTCAACATGGATGTCGGTAGGTAGATCCATACCCCCAGACTTTTTCTATTTTCCCCTAGTAGGATAGGGCTCTGAAAAAGTGAGGTTCCAGGAAGCACTGATGAGGTCATCTGCCCGGGGGAGTCAAGATGGAATCATAGTAGAATCTGCAACTTGGTGGCTGAAATGCAGTAAGATGGAAAGCAGGACAAAATGTTTACTAAGCAGAAACCATGAAGTAGAGATAGAGCAGATAAAAGTAGGGAATTTAGGGTGGAAGGAAGTCAGGAAGTCTATTTTAGATATCTTCCTAGGAGTCCATTTCTTAATAATTTTTTGCTTGAGCTTGATAGCTAACATGGGGGTGGATTAGAACTATTGTCTGGGAAGATGATGTCTTCCCAGTGTAGCACAGTGTAGTAGACCTAGGAAGCTGGATTAGGGTAGAGTGTGCTTGCAAACTTGAAGAAAATACATAAATGTGATTAACAGTCTACCACAGTGGTCTAACCCAGGACCCATGTCTATTCATATTTAGCACTGGAGCCTGTACATATTCTGACTTGGGAGCCAGTCTCTTGCCCCTATCCAGCTTTTATAGTCACTTCCTTATCTGATGAGCTTAGACTTTCTCCTAGTTGTTAAAATGTTGAGTGTCATTTGTTATAACCAAACCATGTTAGGTTTATGGAATCTGGCCTTAATTCAGCAAGTATTTACAAAATCCTACTTCTTATTTATTTATTTATTTACTCTTTTGTTGCCCTTGTTATTTTTCGTTATTGTTGTTGTTGATGTTGTCGTTGTTAGATAGGACAGAGAGAAATGGGGAGAGGAGGGGAAGACAGAGAGGGGGAGAGAAAGATAGACACCTGCAAACCTGCTTCACTGCCTGTGAAGTGACTCCCCTGCAGGTGGGGAGCCGGGGGTTGGAACCGGGAATCTTAAGCGCTTTGTGCCACCTGAGCTTAAGGCGCTGCCCTACTGCCCGAATCCCTAAAGTCCTACTTCTAAGTCACAGGTGGGGTCCCAGGCTCCAGAGCAGGGGTAGAAACATTTTTTTTCTGCCAAAGTTCATTTAGATATTTATAACATCATTCGTAGGCTATACAACTGTACCTCCAGCCTGTTCAGACTGAGCACTTGTTGTCAAGAGGTTTCCATCTCTCTCTTTCTGCCCTCTAACTATACCACTAGTTGCCTCCTCACCCCTCAAAGGGGAGTGTCCCTCTCATCAGAACTAAGAGAGCATCAGAGACCAAGCATGGCCTTATTTTTAAAAAATCTGTTTAAAGACTTAATTTGATAGGACAGAGAGAAATTCCGAGAGCAGGGAAGATAGAGAAAGAGAGACACAGCATTTATTCACAATTTGTGAAAGAAATAATCAGCATTGATTGACAATTCGTGAAGCTTTTCCTTTCAGATGGGGGCAAGGGTCTTGAACCCAGGTCCTTGTGTATGGTAATGAGTGCATTCAACCTTGTGCATCACTATCTGGCCCTAGCCAGCACTATAAATCCACTGCTCCTGGCAGCCATCTTTTTTCCATTGCTGTTGTTATTGCTGCTGTTATTGTTGTTGTATAGGACAGTGAGAGAGGAGGGAAAAATAGAGAGGGGGAGAGAAAGACACCTGCAGACCTGCTTCACTCCTTGCGAGGCAACCCTCTCCTCCCCCCCGTAGGTGGGCAGCCGGGGACTTGAACCAGGATCCTTGCACGGGTATGCTCGTCACTTGTGTGCTTAATCCGGTGCACTACTGCCTGAGCCTGCCTATTGTGCACGTTCTAAATGGACACCTACGAGAACCCTCGGAAGGAGACTGGCAGGTGTGGTTCACCCAATTCCTGGGCGGGAAAGCTGAGGCCCAGAGATGGAAACTGGTTAGCTATGTCTTAGGCAACGTCTTCTGCTGAGATCCTCAGGCCCCTAGTTCAGCGTTCTTTCCAGTGTAGCACCTGGTAAGTGAGGGTTAAGTGATGTGTGTGTGTTTAGCAAAGTCAATGAATGAAGGAGCATGTGAATTTTCTACTCACCACCCTCCTTACCTTTACTCATTTTGTTTCTCTCAAGGATGCATGGCTTAGAGTGAATAGAGTAGGTATAACAGAACTCGGCTTAAAGCTTAACTTTGTCAAGTCAACACAAAAACTCACTTGAATAGTGCACTGTTTTGGTATTTTATGATCTAAGTTTTTGAGTTTGGCTCTTTAGTATTGTGGTCTTTCTTTTTTATTTTTATTTTTTATTATTGGATAGAGACAGAAAAATTAAGGCTAAAGGAGGAGATAGAGAGGGGCACATGCAACTCTACTTCACCACTCTTAAAGTTTCCTCCCTGCAGGTGGGGGGACCAGGGGCCTGAACTTGGGTCCTTGTGCACTGTAGTGTGTGCACTTAACCAGGTGGGTCACCACCTGCCCCAAGTATTTTGGTCTTTTTCATTCTTTCTGTCTCCTAAAGAAGAAAAATAAACAAAAACTGGCTTTGTCATATATAAGATGGTGATAAAAGATAAATTTCTTGCTCTCTGCATTTTTCTCATTTGCAAACTGAGTATGATAATGCCTACTTCATAGGGCAAGTATTCAATGAGGTCATGTATGGGTGAGGCCAGAGCAATGTTGGCTACTGCACTCCCACTTCACCTTTCCTGGAAAATCTTCCTGAGAACTCCAGCTTACACTTTCCCAACCTCAACAAAAACTTCTTACACCCTTCTCATTTGTACCATCTAAATTATAACACATGGAAAATATCATTTAAACCTCAAGATCTGTCTTCTCTAGATGATGGCTCAATGCATCTTAGTGTGAAACTGAATCTCTGCCACTCACCTTTCCAGTTTCTAGAGGGAGGTGGGTGGAGGGAAGACTTCTACCACTTCCTCTAAGTATCTGATGTTCTGTTAAACAGAGGCATTAACAAAGTTTTAGATACTCTGAGAGTCTATGAGCTGAGCAGGAGATGAAGACCTAAATTATTCTGCATGACAAAATATTGGAGGTATGGTCCCCAAGTCTTTACATAATTTAGCCCCTGCCCTAACTCACCATCTTTAACCAGGACCAGTTTCTGCCTTGGCCTCTGGACTTGACACACAGGTCTCCTGTGAGTTCATGCAAGGCATGTTAATTCCTTTAGCCACACGACCTTTGCAGCACCTTTTTTTTTTCTTTTTCTTTTCCCTTTTTTTGTCCTTGTTTTTTTTTATTGTTGTAGTAGTTATTATTGTTGTAGTTATTGATGTCGTTGTTAGATAGGACAGAGAGAAATGGAGAGAGGAGGGGAAGACAGAGAGGGGGAGAGAAAGATAGACACCTGCAGACCAGCTTCACCACCTGTGAAGCGACTGCTCTGCAGGTAGGGAGCTGGGGGTTCGAACTGGGATCCTTATGCTGGTCCTTGTACTTTGCATCACGTGCGCTTAAGCCGCTGCGCTACCACCCAACTCTCTTGCAGCACCCATTGGCATGTGCTGAGCCCCTGACTCACTAATCATGTCCCCACTTTACCTAATGAATTCGTCCTCACTTAAAACATGGGGGCCAGGGGCCAGGTGGTGGTGCACCTGGATGAGTGCACATGTTACAATGCACAAGGACCCAGGTTCAAGCCCCTGGTCCACACCTAAAGGGGGAGAGCTCTGCAAGTGGTGAAGCAGGGCTGCAGATGTCTCTCTGTCTCTCTCCCTCTCTATCACCCCCTTCCCTCTCAATTTCTGGCTGTCTCTATCCAATAAATAAATAAGTAAATAAACAAAAACATGGGGGCTCATAGCCACATCCTGAGGGGGACCTCCTGCTAGTGTCAGGATTATCTCACAGGTCCAGATAGCATAATGGTTTTGCAAAAGACTTTCATACCTGGGGTTTTGAGTTCCCATATATTGAGTGAACCAGCCACAGCCATCTTGCATATCTGGGCTTCAATTTCTTCAACTGTGAAATGGACCAATATCCAGTGGCCAAGTTGTAAATGAAACATATGAGCATTTTGGGATCGGACACACAGGTTTCAAACTTTGGCTCCCATTAGACTTAGGACCTGAGGACATCCCAGTCTCATCAGAAATAAATGATGACAATAATCCTAATTTTACAAGACAGTGTATCAGGGTTAGAAATTATATTCTAATTATATATAATGTATATATTAGGGCTGGGTGGTGGCACATCTGGTTGAGTGCACACATTACAATGTGTGCAAGGACCTGTGTTCAAGCCCCCAGTCCCTACCTGCAGGGGGAAACTTCACGAGTGGTGAAAAGGGCTGCAGGTGTCTCTCTGTCTCTCTCCCTCTCTATTACCCCTTTCCCTCTCAATTTTTGGCTGTCTCTATCCAATAAATACAGATAACTTTAAAAAAATTTTAAAAATAAATTGTATATATCACCATTTACCAAGTATTTCCTGACTGTTGGGATTTTCATGGACATGATCTCAGTCAGAGAAGGCAAAGTACCCAGAATAGCACCCCGGACCAGGCCATTATGTTAACCAGGACATATTAATTTCCATCCTATAGGATGTGAGGAGTTCATGGGTATCAGAGGAAGGACTTTATCATCCACAAATCACCTTCAGAAAGTAAGACTGATGACAAGAATTATTTATTTTCAGCCCTTCCCCCAGCTGGTCTCCACACTCCTCCCATGCTATGCCTTCACAGCAAATCTGGCCCCATTTTTTTTATAACTGGCCCTGGGGCTATCAGAGGAAAAGGGCAGAAGTGCCATAATGGAAGGGCAGACAATTACCTTCCCTTATAATTACCATTTGCAGTAATTAAATAATAATAGCCTTTTGTAGGGCCCAAGAACGCAAAGCAGCCCACATCTGGTTCCTTTCTCTTATGCCAGGAATTGCCTGCCCACAGGGATGGTATGGGGAAATTGAGGCAAACAGAGGAATTAAGCCAACCACCCGAAGTCAATCTGGGTGTCCTAGCCATTGAATGGTCTAGAAGTGGCAGACAACTGGGGAGGTCTGTGTGGCTGTGGGCGGTTGACTTTGCTCTCTGGGTTTCAGTTTCCCCATATGTAAAGCAACATGGAGCAAAACCTGATGTGTTGCCAGCCTATTATTCTAGGCGTTATTCCATTCATACACAGTACTGAGCAATTCTCTTTTGCACGTTGCAGGTTGCAAGAGATGAAAATCCATGGCTGTGAGCAAATAACCGGGGGGGGGGGGGGGGGGGGGGAGGCCTTGACTTGCAGATTCAGAGAATCTAAGAAAGGGTTCAACAAATTATGTATAAAGCAGAAGTCTCTGGAACAAGTGAATTAGGGACTAGGGCTCCTAGGCCTCATTTTCCTCTACCTCTCTCAAATATTAGCTTTGTTCTTTTGCCATCTCTCGTCAGAGTTAAAGAGACATGGGCACCAATAGTTTCTTACCCAGGCCAGCTATTCAGAGCCAAGGTCATCTGAGGGAGTCTGCTCTCATTGGCCTTCCCAGGTCAGGTGGCCACCATTGAACCTATTAGCTGCAACCAGAAAGGCAGAGCCTATCTATCCTACCTCAAGGGAACATTAGGGATGATGGAGTAAGAGAAGGGGCAAGGTCTGGAAGTAGACCGCCTGAAGCAGAGAAAATATTAGTCGTTCACTAAAACAAATCCGTATTTGTGGCCTGTAGCAAGAGCGAAAGGGGAATGGAACACACACACACAGCAATAGTATAACTCACCAGGAATGCAGACGTTAGAGGCTCCCCTGGGAGAGGAGAAGAGCCAAAGAGGAGAGGGAGAGAGTACAGATCTGACCTCGCCGAAGACCACAGAGCTTCATAAGCTTGGGGGAGAAACTATGTCCAGACTTACCAATGGCCTCAGTGAAATCCCCTGCTCATGAATGCCACTGGTCAGTCCTTTAGGGTAAGTGTATTAGACTCTGAGCATTGTTGTAAGAAATAACAACAAACGTGGCAACTTTGAAAAACAAAAACTTGGGCGGTGGGGTGGCGCACTCCGTTAAGCGCACATAGTATTAAGTGCAAAAACTTGTGCAAGGATCTGAATTCGAGCCCCCGCTCCCCACCTGCAGGGGTTAAGTTTCACAAGTGGTGAAGCAGGTCTGCAGGTCTTTCTCTCTTATCTACCCTTCATGTCTCTATCTTATGCAATAAAATGGAAAAAAATGGCCACCAGGAGCAATGAATTCATAGTGTGGGCTCCTAGCTCCAGGTATAACCCTGGGGGCAAAAAAAAAAAAAAAAAAAAGAGAGAGAGAAAGAAGGAAAGAAAGAAAGAAAGAGTTAAAGAAAGGAACTTAAGACCTTGGAGGTGACAAAGGGGAAGGGGAGTAGAGCATTAGACTTGCACATTCAATCCCTGGCACTGCCTGAGTGTTGCTCTGGTTCTCTCTCTCTCTCATGTCAATAAATAACTAGTAAAAATGAAATAAAACTAAAAATAGGGACTTAGTCTATCATAGTTCTTGAAGCCAAAAGGCTCAAACCAAGATGTGAGCAGGGTCACATTCCCTCCTAAGACTCTAGGAGAAGACCCGTCCTTGCTTCTTGTGGCTTCTGGTGGCTCCAAGCATTCTTTGGTGTTTAGCCGTGTCTCTCCTGTCTTTTTCTTTGTCTTTGTCTTTATGTGGCCTCCTTCCCCTTCTGTGTCTTACAGGGACACTTGTCTTTAGATTTTAGCCTCACCCAAGTACGCTAACTCTTCAGATCCTTCATTTCATTATGCATGAAAATATCCTTTTTTGGAACTTTTCCAGATTCTAGGCTTAAGACATGAATATGTCTGATTTTTTTTTTAAGGGGGGGAAGACAGGGTGGGTAATGATGACTGCCATTTAACCCATTATGACAGGTTTATACCCTTGAAACTGAAAGAACCCCATTTCAGGGTCAGGCCAGGATGGATCCCTTCTCCAGTGCCATGGTCCTGAAATGTAAACAAGATTTACCAAATTACTTACAACTTTTTTCAAGGGAGGAGAGTTCTCTGTGAGTCTCAGTTTTTGTTAACCTGTTAACATGGTGCTGAAAGCATCTATGCATAGGGGTTTTGATGGGATTAATTAGGGCTCCAGTTCCCAGTTTACACTCAAGAAGCTGGTCTCCTCATTTATCTTGGTAATAGAAGTACTCAGGTCATTGGAGAAGAGGAATCTCCAGTCAATGAGCCACATGATAACCTGGTTCTCAAAGAGTACGTCTCTCAGGACCTGACCAAATCAAAGTCAGCTTCTGCAGAAGAGAAAGCTAGAACCTCTTATCCTCTGGTCTATCTTGTCAAGGACTGGCTGGTAAAAGGGAGTTTCTACATAGGGAAGTTCTAGAGAAAAAGAAAACAGTGTTGAAAGCTATTCTCTAAACCAGGTCCACACTCAGGCACCTGACCCCTTTAATCCCTCACCATAATCCTGAGAAGCAAGCTCTCCAGATCCGTTTTACAAAGTTGTGAAGACTCAGAGGGATGACGTCAACAGTCCAAAGCCAAGTGAACTGTGGGGCCTGATCTTACTCTGCATACTATGCCTTTCTTCTCTGTGCCACAGTGCCTCTGAACACTAACTGTCCCTTGATTGTCTCCTTCCTACACCAGCGCCATAAGAAATCAGAAGCCTGGTGAGAGAAAATTCTGAAATACTAAGGACTTTCCCTATGCATGTTCTGTGCCCTCAGCCCTTCCTGTGCCAGCTCTTGGTTCTCAGTGGCATGCCTGTGGTTACAATAGTACCTGGCACATAATTGGCACTCAGTAAGTATTTGTTGAGTGAATGAATTCTGCTAGTTACAGCACTCCTGTGGTTAGTGCCTTAGGGATGGGATGCACCAGGCATGGATGACAGGATAACAGTATAGATAACAAAGGGGTACATTCTGGACTTCTGAGTGTCAAAGCCCTAGGTCCAGAGAAAGACCAAAGAACATGTGATAATTCCAGAGAATAGAAAAGATATTCTTCTCTACTCCTCAGTTCAGGAATGAGGGGATGTAACAGGGGAAGCAAAAAAAAAAATCTTAATTTTGCTGAAGGACCCCAGAAATGAAACCCAGGCACCTGTGTGACTAGCATTTCTGGTGCTCTGCACAGTTAGGAGGGAGAACAGATTTGCAGGAGCGTCTGCATGGGAGGTGTAGACTGAACAGAACCAGTGGTCAGCGGGTGGGTGAGGAGAGGCTGACACATGCTTTAATGAGGCTGAGAGCATGCACAGGGCTGCACAGTCCAGTCAGTCTTGTACAGGACAAAAGAAGCCAAATGCCTACCCTCCAGTTCCCAGTTCTGAGTGGCCCTGGATATGTCCTGTAACTTCTCTGTGCCAGTTTTCTCATCCACAACATGAAGAGGACTTACTAATATTCCCCATTTGGTCGGGTGAGATTTGAGGATGAGCTAGGTGCCAGGCAATTTGCAAGTGCTACTCAGCTAAGTTATTGTTATTCACAAGAGCTTGGCAGCCCAGCTGCAGGATCAGTGGTGAAATTTTCTGGGGAGGGATTTTCCTAGAAGAAACACCCTTGATCATACTCTTTCCAGCACAGCAGGAGGCTTATCAGAAGCTAAGAGACCCTATGGCACAACATTGAAGTTCAAGACCCTGAATCCCATCTAGCCTATAAAGTCTACAAATTAGTGTGGCATGAAAGCACTTTGCAAAGCAGAAGGCATTCTACAAAGTTCAGAGATTATCCCTAGGCACTGCATTCCTGCTGCTTCCCTCATTCCATTGCTCCACTGGTAATTCTTTCACCTATTTCCAAATGCAGAAACATTTTTTCATGTTTTTCCCTTTAAAATTATACTTATGAGGCCTAGGAGGTGGCAAAGTGGATAAAGAGTTGGCCTCAAGCATAAGGCCTCTAGTTCAATCCTCAGAGTTGCATGTGCCAGAGCAATGGTCTGGTCCTCTCTCCCTACCTGTCTCTCTCTCTCATCAATAAATAACTCTTAAAAATAAATAAATATTTTAGAATCACATTTATTTTTCCGTTATAAAAGCAAAATATGTGCATGACAGAAACTTTTGAAAATGCCTATAAATCTAAGGAAGGGGGGAAGTCTTTGGGTCTATCACTATTGATAACTAAAATGTTGATGGATTTCCTTCTCTTTTTTTTGGGGGGGGGGAGAAGAGAAAGGTTTTTCTTCTTCTTCTTCTTCTTTTTTTTTTTTTTTTTTACCAAATATGACTATTTGTCAATACACAAACTTATATATAATTTGTTTGATTCTTTTTGTAGCTTCTCTGCTCCATGCTGACTTTTTCAGAGAGAGAGAGAGGCCTCAGAGCACTGAGGCTTGCCCCAGTAGCATGAGGGCAGGAGTCAAACTTGGGATGCACATGACAAGGCATGTATGCTCCTAGTTGGGCTATTTCACTGGCCTCAATGACCTTGTACTTAAAAACTTTTTTTTTTCTTTTACCAGAGCACTGCTCAGCTCTGGCTTATGGTAGTGCAGGTTATTGACCCTGGGACTTTGAAGCCTCAGACATGAGAGTCTCTTTGCATAACCATTATGCTATCTACCCTCAGCCAAAACTTTTTTTTTTTTAAATAAAGAGGCCAGAGCACTACTCTGATCATATGTGGTGCTGAGGGTTAGACATGGGACTTCATGTATGCTAAGCATATGCTCTTGCCCTCTGTACCTCCTTACCAGCCACAGTATACAACTGCTTTGCACATCTCTCTCTCTCTTTTTTTTTTTTTTACTATAACATATGAATAAAATTAGTAATAGGAAAAGGAGCAGAAAAAATGTTAGCAAGAGCCCCCCCCACCCCGTTTAAGATGCAATGCACACCCAGAACCCACCCTCTCCCTCCTGCTCAGTCTTCCTCCAGTACTCTCTGTTCTTGTTTAAGGACTGATGTGGAAGAGGGGAAACAATCCTCTGACTCTCTCAGACAGACAGCAGCCATGCCTTAGAAACAGTTTCCTCTGGTTGCAATAAAACTTAAGTTTCTGATCTAGGCACAGAGAGGAAGGGAAGGATGTGATATTTAGACCTTCAGCTTAAAAAAAAAAAAGCATAAACTATTATCAATAGTTTGATATTTGCACTTGTCAAATGATCCTGCCTCCAGAACTTTCCAATCAGTGAGAAGTCTTGATTTTAACCAAGGTTGAGTGATATTTTTTTTGGGGGGGCTTAAATATATATATCCCATAACGTTTTAATTTTAATTTTATTTTATTGCCTCCAGGGTTAATACTGGGGCTCGGTGCCTGCACTACAAATCCACTGCTCCTGGAGGCTTTTAAAAATAGGAAATTTGCATTGATAAAATTCTGTTGTCTAAGGCATAGTCCATGTTCAAATTTGGTCAAATGTTCCAACAATATTCTTTTCATCTATTTTTTCACAGTCAAAGATCCAAAACAGGATGACACTTTATATATATATTTATTTATTTTTAATATTTATTTATTTCCTTTTTTGCCCTTGTTTTTTATTGTTGTTATAGTTATCATTGTTATTAATGTTGTCATTGTTGGGTAGGACAGAGAAATGGAGAGAGGAGGGGAAGACAGAGGGGGAGAGAAAGATAGACACCTGCAGACCTGCTTCACCGCTTGTGAAGAGACTCCCTTGCAGGTGGGGAGCTGGGGGCTTGAACCAGGACCCTCACGCCAGTCCTTGCACTTTGTGCCATGTGCGCTTAACCTGCTCTATTTATTATATTTATTTATTTTCCCTTTTGTTGCCCTTGTTTTTTATTGTTGTTGTAGTTATTATTGTTGTTGTTATTGATGTGATCGTTGTTGGATAGGACAGAGAGAAATGGAGAGAGGAGGGGAAGACAAGAGGAGGGGAGCGAAAGAACCTGCAGACCTGCTTCACCGCCTGTGAAGCGACTACCCTGCAGGTGGGGAGCTGGGGGCTCAAACTGGGATCCTTACCCCGGTCCTTGTGCTTTGTGTCATCTGCGCTTAACCCGCTGCTACACAGCCTGACTCCTGACACTTTATATTTAATTGTCATATCTTTTAAGTCTACTCCGATCTGAAAAAAAATTTTCTGAGCCTTTCTTTTTTTTTATTTTTTATTTTTATTTTATTTATTCCCTTTTGTTGCCCTTGTTGTTTTATTATTGTAGTTATTATTATTGTTGTTGTCGTCGTTGTTGGATAGGACAGAGAGAAATGGAGAGAGGAGGGGAAGACAGAGAGGAGGAGAGAAAGACAGACACCTGCAGACCTGCTTCACCGCCTGTGAAGTGACTCCCCTGCAGGTGGGGAGCCGGGGCTCAAACTGGGATCCTCATGCCGGTCCTTGTGCTTTGCGCCACCTGCGCTTAACCCGCTGTACTACAGCCCAACTCCCTTCTGAGCCTTTCTATGTCTTTCTCAACTTTGACATATTGGAATATTCTTAAGACATCCTACCTTGTAAAATTTCTTTTCAATTTTAGTTTGTTTGAAATCAGATTATACATTTTGGTAGGGATGGATGTCAGAGAAGTTCATATTCCTCTCAGTATCTTACCTATGGCAGCTGACACCCCAGAACAGGTCTTTGTTGCTGTTAACATCCCTCTGTTCTGCATGACACAAATGTTCTCAGAAGTGCTTATGACATTACATAAATAATTTTAGTGACCCAGAAAAGAAGCACAGAAATAACAGTGATAATATGAGAAAATAAAATATTCTTTAAAATATGGGCCACTAAAAGGAAAAAAATTTTTTAATGATATTAATGTGGTTTTTAGAAAACAGAAATATTTTCCTACATATAGGTCAGTCATGGAAATACATGTGTGTTAACTGCTGTAAATTTTTCATGATTTCATCAGAATTGCTCTTACTCATATGCTCATACTCATAAAAAATATGGCCAGGGGCCAGGTAATGGCGCATCTGGCTGAGTGCTGCACGTGTTACAATGAGCAAAGACCCGGATTCAAGCCCCTGGTCCTCACCTGCAGGGGGGAAACTTCACTAGTGGTGAACCAGGGCTGCAGGTGTCTCTCTGTTTCTCCCTCTCTATCTCACCCTTCTCTCAATTTCTGTTTTTCTCTATCCAATAAATAAATAAAGATAATAATAAAAATATTTTTAAAAATATGGCCAAACTTGCAAACCTGTATTCTCAGAATTAATTAAAGGATATTTTGAAAGATATTTTTTATTAATGAGATAAAGAGGACCAGGGCATCATCTGGTACATGCATTACTGGGGACTGAACTCAGGATCTCATACTTTCAAGTCCAATGCTCTACTTCTGTGCCACCTCCCTAAACTGTCAAATAATATTTTTATTAATTTTAATTTAGAAAAAATTATTTCACATAAATTGATAAATATACAAAGAGAAAAAGTCAAACATGGGCGAGACACATACGAATCTCTTTTTACAATAAATCCAAGAATTTTCAGTGCTGCTCAGGGTTTTGTTTCTTTGGGACTGATACTGATTTAAACATCTCCATAGTCAAAACTACTCCCTTAAAATATATTTACCGGGAGTCGGGCAGTAGCACAGCGGGTTAAGCGCAGGTGGTGCAAAGCACAAGGACCGGTGTAAGGATCCCGGTTCGAGCCCCCAGCTCCCCACCTGCAGGGGAGTCATTTCACAGGCGGTGAAGCAGGTCTGCAGGTGTCTGTCTTTCTCTCCCCCTCTCTGTCTTCCCCTCCTCTCTCCATTTCTCTCTGTCCTATCCAACAACGATGACAACAATAATAATAACTACAACAATAAAACAGCAAGGGCAACAAAAGGGAATGAATGAATAAATAAATAAATAAATAAAATAAAAAATATATATATTTACCAAGGGCTGAGAGATAGATCATCTGGCAAAGCCCACACTTTATTATATGTGAGTACTGGGGAGTACTATGAATAGTAGAGGGGTCCTGTGGTGTGTCTCTCTCTCCCTCTTTGCCTCTTTTAGGGGTGGAATGGGGAATAGGAGGAAAGAGTCCTCCAGGATTGGGATTGCATAGGTGCAAAGCTCCAGCACCCCAACCCAAATATACCAGAAAATTAATCAATTATGTCAATCATACTTGGTTTAAAAAAAAAAAAAAACCTTGCAGCTTTTTTCTTCTCTTGCAAAACAGACAAAAATGGCTGCAAATTGGCATTGTTTAATCCATTTCTTTCAAGAATATCCAACTCTTGGTAAAAATGATTGCAGCATGAAAAAACATTACCCTTTTATTTCTTCTCGCACAGTAAGACATACACTTTCTCTTTGCTCTTCTCTTCAAAATATTGATTATTGTTTTGTGTAAATGTCCACTTCTTTGCCTTTGACATTACACAGTTAATGGATTTCTGCAGAATTTCTGTATGTCAACCTTCAAGAAGCAATTTTAAAACTTAGTATTCCCCTATATAGTGATCAAGGTTGACTCAAGCGGATTAAAATATTTTTGTGCCTGATTGAACTCATTCAGAACTTCACACTGGAGAAAAATCAGGGGAAAAAATAGTCACATATAGCAGAGAGCAAAGTCTGAAATGATTCTTCTGTGATTTGGACCACAGAGTTCTTTAAAAGGTGAGGTTAGATCTTCAAATGTGGGCTCTCCTCTGTGCTCAGCTTCATGTAGAGCAATCATTTTATCTGGGAAAAGCTTGGCACTGCCATAGCATTTTGAATAAGGAAGTGAAACTGAAAAGAATAACTACATTTTTTTTCAAAGGTTAAAAGAAAAAGTGTCACACATGGGGCAAAAACTCCAGGTTGTCACACAGGATGAATTAAACTAACTCAGGGTCAGATTTTTTTTTTTTTTACTATTATTCTTCTATTGTTGCTTACTTTAAGTTTACTACTTAAATGTAGAGATGTGTGAGACCATTGTATAAGGGATTAGAGGCACAAACTGCACCAGCCAGAGAAATTAACTTAGTATGAAAAGAAGAACTACAGTGTTCACAGTCCATATATGCTACTTGTATTACCAGAAATTTGCATTATAAACTTTCATGTTGAACCCAGTGTTTATTAAAAGCTATGCAGTTTGGGAGCCAGGCAGTGGCACACCTGATTGAACAAACCCCTAACCATGCACAAGGAATGGAGGTTGAGCCCCCACTCTCCACCTGCAGGATGGATGATTCATGAGTGGTGAAGCATGTCTGCAGGTGTCCATCTTTCTATCTCCCTTTCTACCTCCCCCTTCTCTCCTCAATTTCTCTCCATCCAATCAAATAAAATAGAAAAATAAAAAGGAAAATAATGGCCACCAGGAGTGATGGATTTGCCATGCAGGCACGGAGTTCTAACAATAATTCTGGTGGCAAATAAATAAATAAATAAATAGGTTTTTAAAAGCCAATTAAAATACACTCTTATGGATCTGGAGGCAGGGCTATGGAGCAGCAGCAGCTGTGTTTCTCTCCTCTCCTCTCCTCTCCTCTCCTCTCTTCTCCTCTCCTCTCCTCTCCTCTCCTCTCCTCTCCTCTCCTGGGTCAACTAGGAATACCAAAGGAGATCATCTGGGACCACAATAAGACAGGACTAGAAAGACTTCAAGAACCCACCAAATCACCGGTGAGTACAAATACGTGTGGCTCGTGGACAGAGAGGAGCCTAGGGAGAGATTAAGTGGCTGGTAACAGTCCAGCAGTTTACCAGTTGAGACACCACCTCCAGTCTGTTTCACTAACAAAAAGACTGAAGGGAGGAGAGGACTCCCCTAAGACTCACCAAATGCAACTATGAGTCTCCATTGCTATTGCCCTCAGAATCTGGAGCAGCCAGGGTGGGGGGGGGTGTTTGCTGACACCAGGGGACAGAGAACTAACAGGGAAACTCAGGAGATCTATACCTTGGTGGCCTAGTGGTGGGGCTGTGAGAGCCTCTTTGCATAACCACTGGATTATCTCTGCCCCACCCTGCTATATCTCCTGGTCAGAAGTCAGTGATTAAGCTAAGAAGCCTACTTAAAGTTTAAAAGCCCTCAGGCTCCTATAGCCTACAGGGAAGAAAAAGAACAAAAGAGGCTTTTAAGCCACTGTGCTCCAACTCAGGGATTGAAATGATATTGAAACAACTGTCATTTTCCACAACTGCGAACAGTTTAATTACCTTACTTAGACACAAGTCAATACAGGCAAGAGTGATCAGTAATTTGAAAAGTATTGAGAGAGAGAGACCTCATAACATACTATATAGAATGGTTAAACCAACAAGAGAAACGTTGGAGAAATGAACCAGGACAAGAGTCCAGCTAAAAGCCCCCCAAAAGTTGAAACACAAAATAATGAGGTCAACATCCAAACACTAGTTAAAGAAATAGTCACAGGAGTGAGTAAAGAGTTTGAAAGAATTGTCATCAGAAATGCATGGGAGTCAGGTGGTAGCGCAGTGGGTTAAGTGCAGGTAGCACAAAGCACAAGGAGTGGCGTAAGGATCCCGGTTCGAGCCCCCGGCTCCTCACCTGCAGGGGAATTGCTTCACAAGCAGTGAAGCAGGTCTGCAGGTATCTCTCTTTCTCTCCCGCTCTTTGTCTTCCCCTCCTCTCTCCATTTCTGTCTGTCCTATGCAACAACAATGACATCAATAATAACTACAACAATAAAACAACAAGAGCAACAAAAGGGAATAAATAAATAAATAAATATTAAAAAAAGAAATGCAGAAACAACAAATGAGACTCTGGAAGAAAACACTATCTCAAGTTTATTAGAGAGCTGAAAGCTGAAATAGCTGAGCTAAGAACACAGCTAGCTGAACAAGCTAAAACAGTATCAGAAAAGGGTAACAAAATATATGAACTCCAAAAAACAATAGAGGGGAGAGAGAATAGAATAAATGAAGCTGAAGACAGAATCAACAAGATCAAAGATGAATTAGAGACAACTGAAAAAGAAGTAAGAGATCTCAAAAAGAGATTAAGAGATACTGAAAAGAACAACAGAGACCTATGGGATGACTTCAAAAGAAATAATATACACATTATTGGCTTACCAGAGGAAGAAAGAGAGGGGGAGAAAGCATTATTCAGGCCATAATGGCTAAGAACTTCTCTAGTATAGACAACATAAAAGACATAAAGGTTCAAGAAGCCCAGAGGATCCCAAACAGAATTAACCCAGACTTAAAGACACCAAGACACATCCTATTTAGAATGGAAAGGAATAAGGATAAAGAAAGGATCCTGAAGGCCTTGTACAAGAGAAAAACAAAGAGTCACCTACAGAGGAAAACCCATACTATTAGCAGCAGACTTCTCCACACAAACATTACAGGCCAGAAGAGAATGGCAAGATATCTATGGAGTGCTCAGTGAGAAAGGCTTTCAACCAAGACTACTGTATCCTGCTAGTCTGTCATTCATACTAGATGGAGGCATCAAAACCTTCTCAGACCAGCAACAGTTAAAAGAATCAACTATCACCAAGCCTGCCCTGAAAGAAGTTCTGAAAGGTCTCCTATAAACAGTCAGACCACTATATATATATATATATATATATATATATATATATATATATATATATATATATATATATGCCCTATATCAGAACACTCTAAAAATCTATAAGAATGGCGTTAAAATATCTTCAATCTTTGATATCAATAAATGTCAATGGCCTGAATTCACCTATTAAAAGACACAGAGTAGGAAGATGGATCAGAAGACACAACCCAACAATATGTTGTCTACAGGAAACCCACCTAACTCAACAAGACACAGACTCTAAGTGAAAGGATGGAAAACTATCACACAAAAGGGCAGGAACAGCTATTCTCATATCTGACACGATAGACTTTAAGATAAATAAAATTAAAAAAGATAGGGATGGTCATTACTTAATGCTCAGAGGGTCAGTTAACCAAGAGGACTTAATAATTATTAACATCTATGCACCCAATGAGAAGCCATCTAAATACATCAAACTTCTACTGAAAGAGCTACAGCAATATATTAACAGCAACACAATAATAGTAGGGGACTTCAACACCCCACTCTCTCAATGTGAGAGATCATCCAGGAAGAATGTCAATAAAGAAATGAGGGAGCTAACTGAGGAGATAGATAAACTAGAACTATTGGACATTTTCAGAGTCATTCATCCCAAGAAACTGGAATACACATTCTACTCAAGTCCACAAGGGTCACTCTCAAGGATAGACCATATGTTAGGCCACAAAGACAGCATCAGCAAATTCGAGCATTGAAATCATCCCAAGCATCTTCTCAGACCACCATGGAAGTAAACTAACACTTAACAATCAACAAAAGATTAGTAGTAGTCCCATAATGTGGAAGCTCAACAGTATACTACTTAGCAACTACTGGGTCAAAGAGGAGATAAAGGAAGAAATCAAAATGTTTTGAGACTTCAGTGAAAATGAAGACATAGCTATCAAAATATTTGGGACACAGCAAAAGCAGTCCTAAGAGGGAAGTTCATAGCTATACAAGCACACATTAGGAAACAAGAGAAAGCACAAATAAACAGCCTGATTGCACATCTTAAAGACCTAGAAGAAGAAGAACAAAGGAACCCTAAAGCAACCAGAAGGACAGAAATCACTAAAGTTAGGGCAGAAATAAATAACATGGAGAATAAGAAAACCATACAAAAGATCAACGAAAGTAATTGTTGGTTCTTCGAAAGAGTGAACAAAATTGACCAACCTTCATCCAGACTCAAAAAAAAAAAAGGTAGAAGACCCCCCCAAAAAAATACACTCTTATAAAGTGTGTATCCACATACTAAGTAATTGAAATGTAAAAGTGATGGCAGCAGCTGCTTCAATATTTTCAGGGGTGCTGCTTCATCAGACAATTACTGGCACATGGTAGCAGCAAAGAGCAAAACCACTTTAGTCAATTTCACTATTTTAAATTCTTTAGAACTAAAATTCACCCCCTTACTGCCTGCACCTGACCTGCAGCAGTCAAACCCAGCACACAGCCCCTCCTGGTGCGTGTTTACCACTAACCCCAAGTGTGAAATCAGGAATCATGACATATCAGCAGTGTGTCTCAGTTCTGCTGTGTGAAGTCATTCAAAGATTCATGCTCACTCCATAGCGTGGCTCCACCTGCTTTAACACATGGCTTCAAGGTCCTCCACCAGCGGGCAGCTGTAAGAGGTTGCACAGAGCACAGAGCAAGTGTATTCATCCAGTTGCCTTGGACTATTGGTTACTTCCACTCACATTCCAGTGGCAAGAACTAGTCACACAGCCCCACCTAGATGTAAGGAGACTGGGAACAGTCCTTCACTTATGGGGATAGGAAGAAAAACTGGATCTGATGAGCACCAAGCCAATTTCTGCTATGGATTCCAGTTACCATGAGGACTAAGCCAGAGAATACTGACAAGGCTTAGAATGGACTCTGGCCCTCATTTAAGCATTCCATAAACATTACTTGTAATTGTTAACCAAAACTGGAAGTGGAGAGGAAAGTGCTATTTTCATCTGGGATGGTAGGATCATGTTTATGATCCTTATCTTTAATCCTCTTTCCCATTGTATGGGGGGGGGGATGGTAATGGTTTACAGCATAGTTATTGACATTTATCATCTGCCCATGATAGGTGTTTGCAAGACCGTCTTTACCCAAGCCTAAGTCCTTTTTCACTATTACAACCCAGAACCCCAGGACTCTTCAATCTTAGCCCTTTTCCTTCTTTCCCCAGAGTTCTTTGATTTGGTGCAACATTTCACATTCAATCCAAGTTTCACCTTAAGTTTTCCATTATTGTTCTTGCTTGTTGATATCATCTTGGGCTGCCTGCAAGTCTAGCTTCAACAGAATGAGAATGGCCAACATGTGGAGGAGGTGAGGAGGTGCAGACCACAGCACGAAGAGCCAAGGTGAGCACCAGAGGTCAAGGACAGGGTCCAGGCCATGCTAAAATGTCTGCTGCAGTCAAACCTCTCCTTCTCTAGTCTTGGATGGTCTGTAATTATTGCCAATAATAATAGCCCCCTAACATTAATTGAGTCCTTATTATGTGCCAGATGCCTTGCTAAACTCTTAATAGACATTACAAATTTTTAAACACAAACTGCAACTCAGCATGGGAGGAGGGGCATGAAAATAATTTAAGGAGTCAGTACCAATAATTTTTAGTAAACAAAAAAGACCAGACTAAACTAGAAGTAGAACTAGACCAAACTACAGCAGTAAATATCAGAGTGTATCAGATATAGTAAGGGAAACTATTTGGTTCATGGGTTTTTGTTTTACAGTATGTGTGTACTGGGTCATGATTAATTTTTTTTTTCAGAGCACTGCTCAGCTGTGGCTTATAGTGGTATCAAGGATTGAACCTTAAACCTCAGAGCCTCAGGCATGAAATTCTCTTGCATAAAGCAAACTGTTTGTAAGACTTAAGAGAACTATGGTGGTTATCTTTGTGAGGTGGGAGGGCGGGAATACAAAACTTTGGTGGTAGGTGTAGTGTGGAACTAGACATTGTAATCTTACAATCTTGTAACAAACTATTAATCAACAAAAAGTTTAAATTAAAAAATAAATCAACTCAGAAAGATTTTTTTTGTAAAGTCACTGTTAATCTCCTTTGCAGAAAATATCTTTCTTACAATAGATTGCAGTCACTGACTTGATACCTCAACTCTTTCCAGTGACTACAATGGAGGTATTTTGCAAGCTCTGCCCTCCAGGTGGAGAAACTGAAGCAGTGTGGGGTGCCCCCACAGTTGTTGGCTGCACAGTTAGGAAGTAGCACAGTCATCTGCTCTAACATCTGCTTTAATATCCTTCTAGTAAAACAATGACTTCCTCCTTTTCACTAAGTTTCCCTAGTTGGATTTCTTTTCTTTCTTTTTAAAATTTTCTATTTAAAAAATATATTTATTTATTTATTTTCCCTTTTGTTGCCCTTGTTGTTTTATTGTTGTATTGTTGTTGTTATTGATGTTGTCATTGTTGGATAGGACAGAGAGAAATAGAGGGAGGAGGAGAAGACAGAGAGGGGGAGAGAAAGACACCTGAAGACCTGCTTCACCGCCTGTGAAGTGACTCCCCTGCAGGTGGGGAACCAGGGGCTTGAACCGAGATCCTTATACCCATCCTTGCGCTTTGCACCATGTGCGCTTAACCCGCTGCGCTACTGCCTGACTCCCCCTAGTTGGATTTCTATCCTCTGCAAACCCAAGAGTCCTGGCACATGGGAGCAGAAAAAAGAGAGCATGGGCTGGGCACAGGGTGTGAGTTCAGAGATGGACTTAGTGGGGAACTGCCCAGAGATCCACCTAATCTCTCAAAGTCTCTACTTCCTTCCTCCTAGAAGAATGCACTAATCCTCCCCTAGAACTTTTGACAGGAGGTAGTAAGATGACCTAGGAGAACACCAGTTCTCTATCTGACTGAATATATGGGGTGGAGGTTGGGGTGAAGAGAGGGGACTGGCACAAAGAAGGGCAGGAAAGGGACAGCAAGTGTAAAAACAGGAAAGATGCATTAAGCTGAGCAAGGAGAGACCTCCCAGCTGGAAACAGAGGATGGGAGGTTGAGAGGGGCAAAGCAAAACAGGTGTCATAGGCTTCAAAAACCAAAAGAGGAGTGTGGATAGGGTTCACTAGCCAGGTGGAGTATTTGGGAAGTTTTGGGAGAGTGAATTGGGAAGACTCCCAGTGTCCTAAGGCACAGACAGGCATTTCCTGTGAATCAAAGTTGGAGAGTACACAGCATGGTGCCGCCATCACAGGTGGTTTGCAGAGGGAAATGGAGTCCAATATCTCAAAACCAGGGCTAGGGGGAGTGAGGAAGCCCAGAGTAAGTCCTCTTCTGCTGTTCCCAGAGCTACACAGCAGGCTCTGTGCAGCGCAGGAAGCCAAGAGCTGCTCCAGAGGGCAGGCAGCTGTGAGGCCTCTGGTAAACCACCCTTTGATCTCCCTGGTGGCCAAGGAGTCCTGCTTCCTGCATCCCAGAATGCCTGCTCCAGAAAGGCTCTTGGAGGTCATGCAGCCTAACTCCACTGGACAGATGGGGCCAGTGGAGCCTTGAGAGGGGCAGACCCTGATCAAGGTCACACAGGAGGAGCCTGTGGGCAAATCGAACCCATGTCTGACCTGCAGTGCTGGCCTGCGGCTGGTTGCCTCCACTCCTCTGTACTGCTCTTGTTTCTTCTGACTCAGTGGCAAGTGAGCAGGGAGGGCCTGCCCTTTCTGATTCTCTCACGTGGGGGGTCCATTTCCCTTGAAAACTGAGTAAGTTCAAAGGCCTCTGAGATGGTGGGAGGTGGGGGCCTGGACAGCACAGGGTGGGGAGTGGATCTTTAAATCACAAACACTATTTTATCCTTTGAGATTTCAAATGGACAGATGCCAGCTTCCTCACATCCTTTGTTCTGATGTGGTCCTTGGCAAAAGTTATGATGGGGTGGGGGGAGAAGGAAACACAAGATATTTGAGCCCCTACTATATGCCGGGCTCTGTGCCAGGCAGATCTTTCAGAGACATAGCAGCCTTTCATGGTAAGGATTGGTTCCTCATTTTACAGACAAGGAAATGGAAGCATAAGGAGGGGAAGTAACTTGTTTGAGGTCACAGCAGTAGGATTTGAGACCAAGTGTATCTGATTCAAGAGCCTCAATAGTGTTTAACTTCAGGTCACATCAGCACGCGGGGGGTGTATTCTGGGTAATCTATTAGTCAGGGTTTTCCAGAAAAACAAAACCAATTATAGAGACATGATACATGGCTAGGTAGTGAGAGATGATGACAATGATGATGACAGATAATATGTTATAAGAACTTGACTCATTAAGGAATTTTAGAGCTGATGTTAGATGGTACACCAGAAACCCAGATCTGCTTCTTTCTAGCTTCGTGACACTGAGCAATTGCTTCTCTATGGCTTAGTTTCCCTGTGTGTGCAGTGGAACCAAGAGAAAATAAAGGTGTTTACTGGATGGTTTTGCTCATATGTGGAATACAGACAACTGTAGCAAATGAACTTGCAAAAAATTGGAATTTCTAAGAATTATGGTGGTTACCATAGGTGATGGTGGGGGCCAGGGGGTAAGGGATGGGAATGGGGAGGCACAAGAGCTTTGGTGGTTGAGTGTGGTGACTCACACATAAGTGCCAAGATATACCTCTGAAATCTTATAATTTTGTAAACCAATGTGAAAATCACTAATAATTAGATTATTTTTAAATTAGAGTTTTTGTTATTATTAAAGAGAGCTCATACATGTAAAGCTCCTAGCACAGTGCCTGACACATAGTAAACCCAATAGATGTTAGTGGTGGCTTTTATTATTATTATTTTGTGCTGTTGATTTGCAGTCAGTCATTAAAACTAATGGGAAGACACGGTTGGGTTAGAGATTTTCAGTCTAGCAGTTGCAAAGTCTGTTTTCTTGAGGATACATTAATATTAAAGGTGTTAGTTGCAGCATTATATGATGTTCTGAGTGTTAAACCTTGCTGGATTTGATTTTCCCTGAAGAGCTAGCCTTCCTACTCCTATCACTACCAACAGCATCAGTAGCACACCTTGAGAAGCAACCATTGTTACAATAAACAAAGCAAGACTTAGCTGGCAGCTGCAGGGCAGCTGCCACTTCCGGCTGCTTCCAGCTTGCCAGTGTGTGTAGCCAATCACAAGCCACAGGAGGCAAACTCTTCCCGAACTGATCCATCAAGCATCGCACACCTCAGGCTGTGAAATCTGGAACTTTGTGAGGAATGTTTGTGCATGCAAATACTGAGCATGCTAAGTATTTAGCAGACACCAGAAATTATTTTTAATATTAGGTGTCTCCCAGATGTTGGGAGTATTTGGACTCCTATAACGCGGAGAGAGCCGTTGCTAGTTCTGCTTCTCCTCCTCTTGGAAATGTCACTGACGCTGTAGGTTGGCGTATGAAGTTATAGCCACAACTTTACAGCGTGATTGTGAGGGTCTATGTGATGAGTCAACATGCTTGGAATAGTATAAGTACTAAGAACATTGCCACCACCAGGAATAGCTACTAACAACTAATAAGAGTAACTAACACTTTGTGAGCACTCTTTCCAGACTTAATCCTTACAACCCGTTAGTGAGGTTTTACTAGCATTCCCATTTACAGGTGAGAAAACTGAGGCAGAGAGGATAAATAAGATGATTAAAGTTAAGCATTAAGTTTAACATTAACTGCCGTGATTACAGTGCTTTCCAAAGTAGGGCATTAATCTGAAGAATAAGAAGCACAGCTGTAAATAAACATTATATGTACACACACATATACATACACATGCACACACACACCTGCTCATAAAAAAAGACCTGCAGGAAGATATTTCAAAATGTAAACAGTACTTATCTCTAAGTAGTAAGAATAACAACAAGTACTACTTCTGTGTTAGGGGGAGTAATAAAAACGAATGTTTATGTGGCTATTACAAGAATCTAGAAGAGTAGGGATACAGTGAGAAGGACCCTGGTTATCAGACAGTTGCAGTAGTCAATAAGATGGACAAGCCAAGGTCTAAACCAAAATGTTAACTATGGGTGTGGTGGAGGTTAGAACAGAAATGACTTTGTGACTGATTTGGGCATGGCTGAGGGAGTCACTCCTTCATTCCACGGATGACTACTAAGATGTCTACTAGTGTTCTTAGAATCAAAGTTGCATAAGAATAAATCCCTATGCTCATGGAGCTTCAAAAAATAAGCACAATAATAAATGTGTTAGTACATGATGATGTCAGCTGTTAGGAGGACAGAGTGTCAGAGTAGGGTGGATGTTTTTTTGGGGAAGGCCTCCCCATAGAAACATCTGATTAGTGACGGATGAAAATTAGAAGTGGATGTTCATGTGTATCTTGAGGAGAATCATTCTTTGCACAGGGACTAGCAATTGCAAAGACTTTGTGACAAGTGTTTGGATGTCATGGAAAAATAGGGTGGCCAGGTGCTGGAGAGAGGGAGAGAAATAGTTGTAGGAGGTGAGATTAGAGAAACAAACAGATCAAAAATGCCTGTCATTACCAGAAATTGGACTCTTATTCTGAGTGAGAAAAGAAGACAGTGGGTGTTTTTTTTTAAAAAAATTTTATTTATAAAAAGAAAACACTGACAAAACCATAGGATAAGAGGGGTACAACTCCCCACTATTCCCGACAGTGAGTGTTTAAACTGAGAAGTGACACACTTGATCTTCATTTAAAAGAATCACTGAGGCTACTTATGAGAAATAGACATAGGCAAGGCTGGAAGCAGGGGACCATCTAGGAGGCCTCTGCAATAATCCAGGAGAGATATAATGGTGGCTTCCAGGGCAACAGAAACACATTGAGCAGAGTTGGATTCTGAATATACTTTGAGTAGAATTGACAGCAAGAGAAATCAAGGTCTGTGAGACTGGAAGAAAGGAGCCAACATTTTCTGAAATGGGAATAGATGGCTCGTGAACCTGATTCATGGAAGGCAAGGCTGACGTTGGTGTCAGATATGTTAAGTGTGAAATACTCTTTAGCTGCCCATGTGGACAGGTTGATATACCTGCTGGAATGATGTTCAGGGAAGTCTAAGTTGGAGATTTTAGGAATCATTAATACGTACAGAAAATATTAAATCCTAAGTGTTAAATAAGCAGTTACAGGACAGAGTGTAGAAAGGGAAGAATAGGGGCTAGAGAAATATCTTTCTGGGTAGGGTAGCTGCCTTGTCATGTGTTCTACCCAGCCAAGTTCCTTCATCACATGGAAGGGTGCTGTGGTACTAGAGGGAAGCTCCAATATAAGGTGTCTCTCCCTCTTCCTGTCCTGCTTTCTCTCTGCATCTCTCCATCTAAATGAAAAAGCAGCCCAGAAATACTGAAATTGCACATGCTTGATATTTTGACTCTACAAAAAAATTTTAAAGGGAAGGATGATTTGGGGTTCAGATTTGAGTTACTTGAAGGAGGTTTTTCCTTTTTCAGAGAAGAACAAGTTTTGTTGGGAATGTGTTTATTTGTAAACATTCTTGAGCGTGAGTTGTGGCAAGACATCACAGAGGGGCTGTGAGTGAGTGACCCAGCAGGCTAACAGATCTAGAGGTCATGAGCTCAGGAGAGAGATCTGGGCAAGAACCAGAGTCAGATGGTAACTGAGGTTCCATGTATAAATCTGAGCTTTTTCCCCAATTACCAGTGATAGGGCAAACAAGTGTCAGTGCAGGTGCTCCAAGAGCTGGAATAGGAATTTGAGTCTGCAGGTGAAATTGCTAACCATACATAATATTAATATATTGGGACATGCCCACAGAGAAAAGCGGGATGGGGGGGGGGGGAAAGAAAGTCCATACCCAGTTCTGAGCACTACCTGCTTCTCCAGGGCATCTGAATTAGGATGTTTTGAGAGAACTAGGAAGGAGTTAGATGTGACACAGAGAGAGAGAGTTATTGAGCTGGGAGGAGGAAGGTGACTCTAATTATATACAGCTGCTAGTAAACTACACCAAATTGATAGAATGAAACAATAGTCTTTACAATGCTAATGAATTCTGAGGAGTCAGGAGGACTGTTTTGTCTCACTGTGTGATGTCTGAGGTGTCAGCTGGGGAGATTCCAGACATTGGGGACCAGAATCATCTGGAGGCTTCTTGAAGCACATTTCTGGCTTCTAGCTTTGGTGAAGCATGGGAATATTCCCTGGAGGAGGTCTTGAAATTATAGCATGTAAAAAATACTTGAAAGTAATGAGGACAATAACCATTTGAGCATCTAAGAGAAGAGTATATCAAGTAGAGAAAATATCCAGGGCACAAAACCTATGACATGTCTGGAATGTACAAGGAATAGTGAAGATAGTATGACTGAAACCAAATGAGTAAAGGAGACAATAGAAGTTAAGGTTACAGCATTAGTGAATGTAGAATTCTAGATTGACAATATTTTCTTCTAACAGTTCTAGTTTATCTTTCATTCCACTGTCTTTTGGCTCCCGTGGTTTCTGAGTCCATTGTCAGACCTATTTCATGGTCTTTGAAGATATTATTTCCCACACCAGCTACTTTCAATATTTTTTCTTTGTTTCTGATTTTCAGAAGTCTTACTATAATGTGTTGAATTTGGTCTTATTTTTATAATTTAATTTTATTTATTTCACATGAGATGCAGTTTCATGAGGGAGAGGGCAGGGAGAACATCATTTCCAATACATGCCAAGCCAGAGATCTGAATTCGGAGCCTTATATGTGCAAGTCCTGCATGCTACCTGCTTAAACTATTTCCCTCACTACTTAGTTTGGTTTTCTTTTCTTTTTTCTTTTTGATTTCTCCAGGGTTATTGCTGGGCTCGGTGCCTGCTCCATGAATCCACCGCTCCTGGAGGCCATTTTTCCCCCTTTTGTTGCTCTTGTTGTTGTAGCTTCGTTGTGGTTATTATTATTACCATTGTTGATGTTGTTCGTTGTAGAATAGGACAGAGAGAAATGGAGAGAGGAGGGGAAGACAGAGAGGGGGAGAGAAAGATAGACACCTGCAGACCTGCTTCACTGCCTGTGAAGCAACTCCCCTGCAGGGGGGGAGCCGGGGGCTCGAGCCGGGATCCTTACGCCTGTCCTTGCGCTTTGCGCCACGTGCACTTAACCCACTGCGCCACCGCTCAACCCCCTTAGTTTGGTTTTCTTTATATTCATTCTGTCTAGGGTTCATAGTGATTCCTATACCCTATGACTTAGTGTCTTTCTTTTGCTTTAGAGATTCTAAAACATCTTTTAAAATAATACATCTGCTTTTTCATTTTCATTTCACTCTGAGACTCCAATTGTATGTAATGTAGACATTTTTGAAATGTTACATATGACTTTTACACTCCTTTTTTGTATTTTTTTCCTCCTTTAGTCTCTCCTTATTAGGGTTTGGATATTTTCTTTTCACCTATTATCAGTTCACTAATTCTCACATCAGGTACCCCTAATCTGCTATCAAACCCATACAGTTACAATTTATTCTTAATTTCAATTTTTATATTTTTAAGTTGTGAATTTTTTATTGCCATTAGGATCATTGATTGGGGCGGGGAGGTCTGTGCCTGCACAATAAATCCACCATTCTCAGTGGCATTCCTTCCCTCATCCCTTCCTTTCTTTCAGTTTGATAAAACAGAGATAAATTAAGAAGGGAGAGGGAGATATAAAGGGAGAGAAAAAGAGAGAAATCTGTAGCACTTGATATACTGCTCATGAAACTTCCTCATGAAGGGGGGGAGCAGTGATTTGAACCCAGATCCTTGTGCCTAGTGACATGTGTGCTCAACCTTGTGTACCCCCTTAAATCATGAAATTTATTTGTATTAATTTAATAGTTTTAAGTTTTCTGCTGAAATTCTACATATTTTCATTTATTTTCTCAGTTATATTAATCACTGCTATTAAAAAGTCTGATCAGGGGGCTGGGCAGTAGCACACCGAGTTAAGCGCACATGGCACAAAGTGCAAAGACCAACATAAGAATCACAGCTTGAGCCCCCGACTCTCCACCCATAGGGAGGTCACTTCACAAGTGGTGAAACAGGTCTGCAGGTGTCTATCTTTCTCTCCCCCTCTCTGTCTTCCCCTCCTCTCTAGATTTCTCTCTGACCTATGCAACAAAAATGACAGCAATAACAAGGGCAACAAAATGGAAAAAATAGCCTCCAGGAGCAGTGGATTCATGCAGGCACCAAGCCCCAGTGGTAATCATGCAGGAAAAAAAAAGTCTGATTATGCCAGTAGGTAGGTCTCCAATGAGTTTTTTTCTATTGTGTATTTTTTCTCTCAATAGGTTTGGTTAATTCATGTCTCTTTGCATATCTGGTAATTTTTCATTAAGTTTTTGACATTTTATATAAAAGTGTAGAAAGGATTATGAATTTAGGCTTATCCTCTCTTCCTCAAGAAAAGATATACTTCTACTTTTGACAGGTAGTAGAGACAGCTCATC